>NC_041408.2:89613258-89848258 GCF_900747795.2 Erpetoichthys calabaricus
AGATACTTTATTAATCTCAAGGGGAAATTCACATACTTCAGCAGCAGCATATTGATAAAAAAACAATATTAAAGAGTGATAACAATGCAGGTATAACAGACAGTAACTTTGTATAATGTTAACGTTTACCCCCCCCCGGTGGAATTGAAGAGTCGCATAGTGTGGTGGAGGAACGATCTCCTCAGTCGGTCAGTGGAGCAGGACGGTGACAGCAGTCTGTCGCTGAAGCTGCTCCTCTGTCTGGAGATGATCCTGTTCAGTGGATGCAGTGGATTCTCCATGATTGGCAGGAGTCTGCTCAGCGCCCGTCGCTCTGCCACAGATGTCAAACTGTCCAGCTCCGTGCCTACAATAGAGCCTGCCTTCCTCACCAGTTTGTCCAGGCGTGAGGCGTCTTTCTTCTTAATGCTGCCTCCCCAGCACACCACCGCGTAGAAGAGGGCACTCGCCACAACTGTCTGATAGAACATATGCAGCATCTTATTGCAGATGTTGAAGGACGCCAGCCTTCTAAGGAAGTATAGTCGGCTCTGTCCTCTCTTGCACAGAGCATCAGTATTGGCAGTCCAGGCCAGTTTATAATCCAGCTGCACTCCCAGGTATTTATAGGTCTGCACCCTCTGCACACAGTCACCTCTGATGATTTGCTTACCAAAAAAATTCAGATTTTTACCATTAGTTTAAAAGTATATTTGGTAACACTTTAAGTACTTCAAAAATGCATCTTTTACCCATTTATTCTTATGTAACAAGTCCTTAACAAAGGCTTCTTTAGGTCTTCATAACACTTATTAAACATCAGTAGACTGGTTATTCAACTCTGTGCTGTGTGGCATATCGACATGATGGGAAAATGACTTATCAATATGAAGGATTTGCAGATCTTGTTGCATAATAGTAAATTAGTCATAGATGAATTTCTGCAGTACCTAAAGTGTTACTGTAAATTTTCATTAAAACAGCCAAAGATTTGAGATTAAAAGGTTAAAATTAAAAAAAAAAAATTAAAAAAAAAGGCAGAGAGAACGCTGGCAATAAATATGTCGAATACATTAACAGACTCTAGTCGTATAAGGTGTCTGGAAAATGTTTCATTAAGCCCAGTAATTAATTTTATCTTCCAAATCTTTTTGCCATGGACATTTAATACCAAACTTCAAGCTACTGAATATTTAACTGCTGAAAGCTGTAGCTTATCACAGGTGTCTGAAGTAAGAGTAGTCAGTGAACCTGTGAAATGCAAGTTTAACTTATCAAATACCTGATGGTATGACTTTGAAGCTTTTAGCTCTGATGACATTTCATACAGTGATGCATCACCACCTTTCCTACTCATGTTAGTCACAAAAGGATACAAATGAAGGTCATATTCCTACTGATGCGATACACACTTGTCTACATGAGTTTATTCGACCAACGGGCTTTTATTTTTTTATTAAATAAAGAGAACAGCCTCAATAGAGCTCGGTGGGCCAATAGCACTCCAAGGTAGGTTTTCTACTTTTATTGCTGCAAGGCTTGCACACACTCCAGGTCCCTGTGGCCTCTGTGGAAAGCTACTTACACCTTATCAAGAAGAACTGTTTGCACTTTTATTCAACGGCATAATAAAAATAAAAAATACTTTTTAACTGGAGACTAGAAACTAAACCAACTGTAGGCACTTCTTTCTATTGTTCACTTATCTAAATTGATGTTGCCAGTGAAACAAACAGCACGGCTTTGGATGGAGGAAATGAACAAAAATCCCCACTGGAAATGCAGAACACTCAAGATGGCACATGTACATCTTTATCAGAATTCCAGTTCATTTCAGGGCACAGCTAGATGTACACTATGCCAGATTAGAACTGTTAATACAACCAAAGATGCACTTAATATCCCTTCCAGTTTGGTTTTTAAGAATGCAAGGTTATTGAAAATGTTATTTAACAACTTCAATATTTTATAACAAATGAACCAGAATGATTGGTACGAAATAGTTCTACAGTGATCCCCCGCTATATCGCAGTTCAGCTATCGCATCCCCGCTATTTTGCGGAAAAATTCAATAAGTACATCCTACCTGTAGTGTACTTTGTAGCCAATTTATAACAAAGCATACGGTTTTCAGCAGTCACTACGGTAGACAAAGAGTTTCGCGTTACAGAACCCAGATGATTTCTTACAAGGCCCGTTATTGGCTGAAAGAGAAGACTCAACCAATCAGAGTGGGATTTTCATTCTCTTGGGCTCTGATTGGCTGCTGCTAATGTGATGTAATCTCGCAAGAACAGCGAGCGTGGGTCCCCGATGCATCTCAGTTCTCTGTGTATAGCGTACATTGCTTGTGGTCCTATTGTTGTGAGAAAACTTTTTGTGAACTTTTCGTTTTTTTTTTTAAGCCCTACGATGGCTCCCAAGCATCCTGCATCTTCTAAGCCTTCTGGTAGTAGTGAGCCTAAGCGCCAGAGGAAGACCTTGACCATTCAGGAGAAGGTAAAACTCCTGGATATGCTTTGGGAAGGAAAGCGGTATGCGGACGTCGCTCGCCATTACAAGTTTACATGTGTTTAAAGCGTGTGGGAGGGGTATTTTAAAGCTTAAACTATAAAAAAAAGTTTATTTATATGGTCTTTCTATATTATAGATTTTCAACTATTGCTGATGGGTTTGTAACGAAACTTCCGCAATAGGCAGGGGATCATTGTACATGCTTTTAACAATTAGACTGAATAAAAAATTGTAAATAATAGAGACATGAATTAATATTGAAGAATCTTATGGTATTTTTCTTAATGAATTGAAATATCTGATCAGACGTTGTCATGCATTTAAGTGACATATATCTAAAATTAACAATAAATGTATATTTACCCTGAAGGTTAAAGGTAAGGCGTTTAAGACAGCAGTAAGAGCCACGAGCAGTAAAGGGAAGAATGAGAATGTGGAGATGAATGTGTGGAGTTACAAAAAATGACAGAATAAGAAATGAGACAATCCAAGGTACAACAAACGTGGGAGAAGATAACTAAGAAAGTACAGGAAAGAAGACTGAAGTGGTATGGACATGTGATGAGGAGACACAATGAAGATGTGGCCAAAAGAGACGTACAGGGGAAGAAAAAGTGAGCAAGGCCAAAGTGGAGGTGGATGGATAAAGTAAAAGAAGATCTAAAGAAAAAGGGCTTAACTAGAAAGGAGGTGCAGGACCAACCATAATGGAGAAGGTTGATCAGGCACATCAACCCCACACAGAAGTGGGAAAAGTTGAAGAGGAAGGAGAAGAAACATCTACATGCTTGGAATGTCTCGCATAAAAAGTAAAAGTGTATAATTTTCTGCTGCTTGGCCTCAGAAATGTTCCTCCTAAGGGCTAAGCAGTTGTCAGCAAGCTCAGTGGGAATCCACTTTCCTTGGTATTGCTTTTCAATTTCAGAAATGTCCTAAAGGAACTGTTCACCATATTCATCACTCAGACTGCTCAAGTATTTCCAGGGAAAAAATCCAGAAGTGAATCCAAGAAATTCATTTTTAAAGATGTAAACACATAGATGTCTGCACTTTGACATCTGATCCCCAACTAGCATAGAGTTTGCCTCAGATATATCCAAATGTGTTTCAGCCTGCAAACTCTGACACAACAGACTTATTTTTATGCCCTTCTAGAAAGTTATAAAACATTCACATACAGCCATTGATACATTTTTTCAACGCCTTAATGTAGGTACTGCAGAATTTCATCTATTACTTCCTTTACTCTTATGTAACAAAATCTTAAAGGCTTTTTTTGGTCTTCATAACAATTATAAAATATCAGTAGATTTGTTACACATGACTGTGCGGTAAATTGACATGATGGAAAGATGATGTGTTAATATGAAGAATTCACAGGTCTTACACTAAATATGCAATATCAAGGAATGTGTCAGTTAAGCCACCTCAGACCCCTCCAAAGTGACGTTTTGTTAGTATGTCACATTGCAGAGATGAAGAAACACTTTACTGATGCTTAGTAATTGTTATGAAGACCCAAATAAGTGTTTGTTAAGGTGTTGTTACATTGTATTAAATCAGTAAATGTGCTACCTACATTTGAATCCTTAATTTAACTTTAGAAAACATCCACACCTTAACAAGGGTTTATACAACAAATTTCTTCTTCTTCTTCCAGCTGCTCCTGTTAGGGGTCACCACAGCAGATCATCTTCTTCCATATCTTCCTGTCCTTGTCATCTTGCTTTGTCACACCCATCACCTGCCTGTCCTCTCTCACCACATCCATAAACCTTCTCTTAGGCCTTCCTCTTCTCCTCTTACCTGGCAGCTCTATCCTTAATATCCTTCTCCCAATATACCCCTCATCTCTCCTCGGCACATGTCCAAACCAACACAATCTTGCCTCTCTGACTTTGTCTCCCAACTGTCCAACTTGAGCTGACCCACTAATGGCCTCATTTCTAATCCTGTCCATCCTCATCACACCCAATGCAAATCTTAGCATCTTTAACTCTGCCACCATCTCCATCTCCAGCCCATATAACATAGCTGGTCTCACTACCGTCCTGTAGACCTTCCCTTTCACTCTTGCTGATACCCGTCTGTCACAAATCACTCCTGACGCTCTTCTCCACCCACTCTACTCTGCTTGCACTCTCCTTTTCCTTTTTTTCCCACAATCCATGTTAATCTGTACTGTTGATCCAAAGTATTTAAACTCATTCACCTTTGCCAATTCTACTCCCTGTATCCTCACCACTCCACTGACCTCCCTCTCATTCACACACATGTACTCTGTCATGGTGGTCCTACTGACCTTCATTGCTCTCCTCTCTAGAGTATATCTTCACCTCTCCAGGGTCTCCTCAACTTGCTCCCTACTATCGCTACAGATCACAATGTCATCAGCAAACACCACAGTCCATGGGGACTCCTGTCTAATCTCGTCTGTCAACCTGTCCATCACCACTGCAAATAAGAAAAGGGCTCAGAGCCGATCCCTGATGTAATCCCACCTCCATGTTGAATGTATCTGTCACTCCTACCACAGTCCTCGCCACTGTCATGCTTTCCTCGTCTGTAACACTCTTACATACTTCTCTGCCACTCCCAATTTCCTCATACAATACCACAACTCCTCTGCGTAAAAAAATGACAAAACTCAAAAACTAAGGCTCACAGAAAAATTCAGTTATTAAAATCAGCATGAAAAAGTACTTTGAAAACACCCTTCAAGAATATTTTGTGATGAAACCTTTGTCGACTGATGCTATCTTACAAGATGTTGCTACCACAAACAGCACCAATGACGATGAAGTCAATGACATCAAACAACTTGAAGCTTGCCCAAAAAAGGCACCACTTACGTAGAAAACATTTTCTCTCCAATCACAAAACAAGTCAAGGCTTTTCATGCAGTGATTATTTCAAAGTAAACTTTATAAAGATCTGCCAACTTGACTGTTGATTATTAAATGATTTGAGCAGATAAAGGGGCATAGATTCACCGGAAAGGGCAGAAACACAGGCCATCCTAGTACGGACAAAGCAACAGATAAATGTGTGCAGCGGGTTTATACCAAGTATCCGTGTAAGTCAACTATAATCAATAGACACCTTGGAGTTTGCAGTTAATAATTTTGTAAAACTTATTTTCAAGTTAACCACCATTAAGAGCAACAACAAGCATATTGTAGTCTAAAAATGCTATTTTATTATTATTTTTTTTTATTGAGAGAACAGTTGTGTAGGAACAATTAAAATATTTTTTAACAGATAAGACTAAAATAGTGGGGTTTCTTTTAGTTTTATGGTTAGAATTCATTAAATGAAACACAGCTTTCCAACTCCACACTAAAAGTGTGCGTTTCAGAACTGAAGAGAGTGTGTGTGGAACAGGGAAAGCAAGATTGCGTGAGATAATATAAAATCTATATAAGCAAGGATATTAACAGATAATATTTACCTACAGCCCAGCTAAGTCCTTTTATTATTTGTACAACAGATTACCAGTAAGGCATTCATGAATTTCATCAGCAACCAGAACTATATTTCAGCAGACTTGAGGGCAAATATTAATGCAAGGCGTTTTTATTCCTTAGGCAAAGTACACAGAAAGTTCAAAGAATGGCTGTAATGGGTATCAAAGGTCTTCTTTAAGATATGAAGCTCGAAAAAGGAATAGACCTGACAGGCAGAATATAAACCCATTTAGTCAAAAAGCACTCCCACATAGTTTATGGAATCTACAAAGAATTTTTCTCAATTTAAAAAAATACATATTTTAGGCTATTAAGTTCTATGCTTTGCACAATAGTGTGGGCAGCTTACGATGGTCAAACTCCAGTCCTCCCCATCCTGAGCTCACATACCCTCACAAGCAGAATATTAAGAACACCTGTACACCTACTTATCCAAGCAACTATCTAATAACCCAATCGTGTGGCATAAAAGCTAAAAGATTATAGTCGGGAGTATCATGTAATGTTCACTTCAAGCACCAGAATTGGGGGAAAAAAGGCAATCTCAGTGATTTCGACCGAGGCATGATTGTTGGGGCCAGACGTGCTAATTTCTGTATTTCTGTAACTGCTGATCTCCTGGGATTTTTCATGCACAAATTTTTTACTCAGAAAGCGGCAAAAAAAACCAAAAACATTCAGTGAGCAGATGAGCTCTCTGGACTGAAATGCTTTGTAGATGAGAGAGGTCAGAGGAGAATAGCCAGACTGGCTTAAGCTGACAGAAAGGCTACGGTAACTCAGATTAACACAACTGTGATGAGCAGAAAAGCATGTCAGAATGCACAGCACATTCTACAAGAGTAGAAGATCAGGTCAGTTTCCACTTTTGTCTTCCAAGAACAGAAATCGGAGGCAGCAGTGAACACAAACTCGTCAAAACTAGATAGAAGAAAACTGGAAAAAAAATGGCCTGGTCAGATGAATTTCAATTTATGCGGAGACAAACAGATAGAGTCAGAATTTGGTGCCAACAGCATTAATCCATGTACCAAATCAGCCTTATGTCAAAAGTCCAGGGCATTTGGTAGTGGTGTGGGGAATGCTTTCTTGGCACACTTTGGGCCCATTAATACCAATCAGTCATCACTTGAAAGCCATGGCCTATTTGACAACTGTTGTTGACCATGCGCATCCCTTCATGACCACAATTTACCCATCTTCTAATGGCTTCCAGCATGATAATATACCATGTCACAAAGCAAAAGTCATCTCAAACTGGTTTTATGAAAATGACAATGACGTCCGTACTCTTCAGTGGTCTTTTAGTCAAATGGATCTGAATCCAACAGAATGTCTTTGGGATGCGGTAGAACAGGAGATTTACAGCATAAATGTACAACTGACAAATCCGAAGAAATGTGATGTAATCATGTCAACATGGACCAGAATCTGAAAGGAATGCTTCCAACATCTTGTGCAATCCATGCCACGAAGAATTAATGTATGAGAATCCTCTTTAATAAAATCCCTGTGTGCGTCCAGATGTCCGCATGTGTGTGTCTTCTGGTGAAGTGCGCATGCGCGGGGCACGGTGCGATGTGCGATATTACTGTCACAGAAAGTTAGAGATGTTTTATGGAAATACAAACCAGTATTACTGCCACAGGAAATTAAAGGTACACAATACAGTGACTCATATTATAGCCACATACAAGCCAGTATTACTGTCAGAGGAGATTAAAGGCATATTACCGACGCGCACGCCTGTATTACCGCCAGAGAAAATTAAAGGTATATTACGGATGTACAAGACAGTATTACTGTCACAGAAAATTAAAGGCACGTAATACACGGCGGCAGCCCACGAAGAACGGTCAGCTCAGCAAGTAAACATCAACAAAAGAAAGGCTGAAAGAAAGAAAAATACGACCAACAAAAAGAATGAGGTCAAAGTCCCTTGCCATTTAATATAGACTGTTCCTACTAGTGTTTATGCACTACTGTTCTAGCGCCCGTTATTGTAACGGGCTAAATGACTATTTAATATATAAAATCCTAAGCCTAAAAGTGCAATGATTTTCTGCGACGTTTTTTGTTACGCTTGAAATTGGGCTTATTTTAAAACCTACATATAGAGTACATCTTTGGTATAACTCTTTTCAGAATTTATCGGACTTTAAAGTGATGTTAGATTTTCAGATTCTTATTCCGTTTTTAAATTATAAACCAAAAGATACCAAGAACTCGCGTCCTGCGAGACAAGACTTTGTGTCAACAGATTTAACAAAGAGTAGGACAGCTGCTGTACAGGCTTTTAAATGTTCGAAGTGCCGCGCAAGATGGAGATCACACGGCACGGCAGCAGCAGTAAGCCAGCAGCTGATCGAGCAAAGAGGAGGTTAAAAAAAAAAAAAAAAAAAAAACTATTTGTTTCCCATTGTATCACTGTTTAAGAGGGGGTTTCGGAGGAGCGACCGCGTCTTCTTGGGGTGCGTTCAGGCCCCCTCTTCACGACGCAAGTGGCAGAGATGCAAAGTGGCTGGCGCGTAGGGGGGTTGGCGAGCGAAGCAAACAGGGGGGAACCCCCTAGTATAAACAGAAAGATGAACAAATATATATTTATTTTTATATAAAAATACATATAAATAAAAAAAATTATAAATATATATATAAAAATAATCTGTTCATCTTTCTATGTATAATATTTCATATAATTTTTTATTAAAAAAATTTAAAGAGCTTCTGTAAAAAGCTAAATCTCTCTGTAGGGATAAAGTTCAGTCTGTACTGTTAAACAGTGGGTCTTAATCTCAGTTCCTAGAAGGCCACAGTGAATGCTGATTTTCATTTGAGCCAAATAATTCATTTTATTTTTTTTTTTAGCCAGCAACTTAGAATATATTTCATTTAGGTGTATAAATTACTTTTAGGAGGAAACTGAGTTGATGAATGCTCTTCAACCCTTATTCTTTTACTCCATTCTATCTTTATAGATTATTACTTGCAAACACATATAACAGGAGATCACACATAATTAGGTTGTTCCACTATTGTCTTGCTATTGATATCTCAGTTTTAATTGGCTGCTGGTTACAAACGGAAAAAAGGGAAAAAATGTACTAAAATGTACAGGAGACTAAACTAAAAGCAAATCACCTTTTAAGAATCAAAAGCTGCAATCACCATGGCCTGTGCATTTTAAAAGAAAAATGCCATTTTGTTTGCCATGTAATGCTGCTTGTGAAGGAGTTTTACTTTTAATGGAAGTATGAAAAATATTGCTATATTGAAAGAAATAGCAAAACTGAATTTTCCTATTTAGCTGTGTTTCTTGGAGAGAACTGCTCAAACAGTCTTCCCAATTAAAACAACAGATTTGCTTTTGCTGAACTTGCCCAAAACACAGTCCAATTGCATATTTGAAACTGAACTAAATGGCAAGCTGAAGTAATGCTCTACAGATTTTTCATTAGCTTGCTTTTCTCATCTAGACCTTTCCTTCAGCAGCATAGCACTGAAAGCCCTTTCAGAAACTGATTGATCTAAAAACACTGACTGTCTTGTTAACATTATAACAAAATGTCATGCAATGCAAATTCTGTGCCGCACGGGGACCCAAACAAAATTGCAGCGTTTGCATGAAGGCTGGCTAGTGTTCTTAGTTAGGCAGCTGACAGTTTTCAATTGATCAAGCTTTTTTGGAGCACAGCATAGTTTCTACTTAAACGGCACTGAGCTGTGAGGCTCTCATCAATTACAAAAATGCTTCAAATACACCTATTTTCAAAAATTGTACTGTGTGTATCCAATTCAGCTCCTGATTGCTAACATATGACAGGCTGATGAACAGCAAAACAAAAATCCAATCTATTTACAGAGTACCTGATTGCTGAGAGATGAGAAAACGTCGACACTGATCTTAAGATCACTGGCATCAGGAGGAAAGTCATTATTCAACACCGCCAAGTCAACACTTCACAACTGCTAGTCTACAGGAAGGAGCATCCATTTGCACTTTGTAGGTACTAAATTTTGGCACCTTTTTTAAATAAAGAATGACAAAGAAGAAGTTTGACATGTTACAGTGTCCTCCATGAGTACTGGGACAGTCAGGTAAAATACTGCTAAGTAGGACATCATAAAGGCCCAGATTTTGGCAAATATAATTTAATGTAAAGTATTACATGTAGGAAGTAAAAATGTTAGATTTGAACACACAATGAGAGGTCGGAGATGTTAAAGTACAGCTTATGGGAAGAAACTGGGAGTTAAAGTGGACTTCTCACTGTCTACAATACCTTGTACCTTACAGTATATGCTGTGTGCTTTTAATCAACATAGTAATATATATTAGTTTAATTACAAATTGAGAAGTTGGAGTTTGTGGTACCAGAAATTGAGGAGTCAGGAGTTTCTTGCATTGACTCCACAGCCCTGCACATAATACCACTTCTAGTCAGTGGGGATGTCAAACTTGCTGATCTTGTCACCTGAAGATGTCAGAGTTGATGACTAGGGATTGCAAGGGATATCAGACTACAAGACTCCATAATGAGTTTCTAGAACAGGTTTACACTTACAAAGCATCGCAAGCTCACTCATTTATCTGACAACCAATAACCAGCTGTCTTACCACACTGGTGCTGTATGAAAGCAGTTCAGGCATGGCAAGTTTAAACACAATTTCCTTTTTGCCACGAAAAAACATGAGACATCAGACATATGAGCCTTTCTTCTGTATGCAAGCTCCAAAAGCACATGCTTTCCCTGCTTACCTACAGCTGCACTGCATGTATTGTACTTTCCTTGGTTGTCAGCTCTCACATACATAAAGTTTGTTCCTGTGACGTAAGACAAAATAAAACCAGTTTAGTCTCAGATTGGTCAGACTGAGTCACTGGGGATGTAAAATGAAATGACTGGAGGTTAGGGTTTGCATCACGACTGTTCTTGTAAATGAAGTCTGTGACTGAAAATAGCTGGAAAAATCATACGGCCTTAAGCAGTCATCATTCTCTTGCCTTAATTTTTACTGACTTGCTTTTTAAGATTCAGGACCCTGATTCTGAGATAAACAATAAAATGGTATGAAATCCAACAGATGACCAATTTTTAACCTATGTGTCAATTATACAGTATCCATCCATCCATCCATTATCCAACCCACTATATCCTAACTACAGGGTCACAGGGGTCTGCTGGAGCCAATCCCAGCCAACACAGGGCACAAGGCAGGAAACAAACCCCAGGTAGGGCGCCAGCCCACCGCAGGGCACACACACACACACACCAAGCACACACTTGGGACAATTTAGAATTGCCAATGCACTAACCTGCATGTCTTTGGACTGTGGGAGGAAACCCACGCAGACACGGGGAGAACATGCAAACTCCACGCAGGAAGGACCCGGGAAGTGAACTCAGGTCTCCTAACTGCAAGGCAGCAGCGCTACCACTGTGCCACCATGCTGCCCATTATACAGTATCTATTTCAAAAAAATATTTGAGAAGAAAAAGGTCTGAGAATTATTGATTTTCTCTGTCACTTAAAAATTTGGAAGGTGCTCGAAGAACAAGAAGAAGAACAAAAAGAAGAAGTACAAGAAGAAGACGACGACAATCAACAGTCTTGGAAAAGTTAATTAACAGCAAAATCTGGGCTCTATTTAGGAAAGTGGTTGGACAGAAAATGGAATGGTAGCCCACCAAGAACTGAACATTAGCTGGTCATCAACTTACCAGATTATAAAAGCCTCAAGGTCAGAAAACAGCTACAACAACAGTAACCTGAAGCGGCACTGAATGGCCACAATTTGAGCTCCTTCCTAACAAGCACACTGCACACAACCTCAAGGACGCTGCTACAGCCAACGTATGATTCAATGTTATTGAATAGCAAATGTCTTGGAAAAGTCCATCATCAGCAAGAATTGGTTTCTAATTAGGAAATTGGTTGGAGAGAAAATGGTGGCCCTCCAAGAACTGAACACTGTCTGGTAGTCTGTTATCTCGTTTTGCATTTCATTACTGTTTAGTTGCTGGATTGGCAGAAAGTTAATTAAAATTAAGGCAAGATAAGTCTGTTCCATTTGCAACAGTAGCTGGTGACTAATTAAGAGTGCGGCTGAAATGAAAACCTTTAGCCACTACTGCCCCTGCTTAACACCTAACCGGAAACCACATACTTTCATTAACAATAGAAACATTGGCAACTTACATGATTATTAAAAAAAAAAAAAAAAGTAGTCAAAACTAAGTTTATCTTGCCCATAAACATTTTTTAAAGATAACAAAAAATGAAATTTAAAAAGTTTGCATTTACTACTGTAGTAAAGCAACTGGAAGTTCATAGTTCCAAAAATTTTTAACTAAATAGCAAGACTGAGCAGACTCCCAAGTTGACATCAAAACATTGTCTTTAAATGTTGCCACTCAGGGGGGGAAAAAAAATACTTGGTAGGTTTTTGTCTTAATTGCATCCTTGTGACAATGGAGTTGACAGGAAAATTGTAAATCTCATCAGGCATGCAGGCTGCTTACTAGATTACGACAGCCTTGAGGTCAGAAAACAGCCACCACAGCAGCAACCTGGAGCGGCACTAAATGGCCACAATTTGAGCTCCTTCCTAACAAGCACATTGCACGTAAGCTCAAGGACACTGCTGCAGCCAACATATGATCCAGTGTGATTGAACAGCAAATACATATCCAGCCTATTCACTGAAAAGACATAATCTAGTGATCTTAATTAATCTAAAACAAATGGCAACTTGCGGCTTGGTTTGACAGCTCGTCACATGAAAAGATGTTTTTTTACTGTTATTTTTTCCGTTTTAGAAAGTGAAAAAGAAAGCTTCATCATACACAAAAGAAAAAAAAAAATCACAGTAATATTTCTTTCCGTTGCACTTTTCCAACCTGAAAGTAAAGGTCACCTGTCTGGGAAAAGGACAGCACTCTCACATATATACATAGTTGGTCCTTAAGGACAGATTGCAACGTGTTAACACAGCTATAAAATTGCATGTCAGCCTGTGACAGTAAGGAAAGTGTGCAGCTAGATTACAGGTCTCCAGACAACACAATATTCCCAAGTTTATTTCAGACCCATATCTTAAAATGCAGCAGTCTTCCCTCCTGCTATTATCAGACATTCTCTACGCCTTTATACAAAAGAAAAAGGCTAGAGGGAGAATTTAAAATTGTTAGACCGTGTCAAAAATGAACTGAATGTACAGTATTCCTGATTTAATAGAGTGGGTTTATGCAAAACATGTCACTGTGTAATGTAGATTTTAAATGACAAAACAAGAAATTGTTCTGCAGTAATTCTTTGTAGAACACCATGGTCGGGATACAAACTGCTATGGTAAATGAGTTCAATGATTTCATTTTTTTTTGGCAATGACAATATTTATTAATAACAAAAATAGACAAATACAGCTTAGGCTCTATTACAGAAAGCAGAAGCAAAAGCAGCTATAATGGCCTAAAACGGGATGTACAGAAGATCATCATTAGTAAACAATCTGCAGGTATGAGGATAGGAATTTCTACACTACTGGAACAAAAACCTACTTGTTTGAATCATGACAAAGGTGAAACAAAGAACATGGGTGCCTCTGTTTTAGGCTTGGAGAATAGCAAAACACAGTAAAACCCCGCAGCATGAACTTACCGTTTTTACTCATGTACCACGCACCCTCGTGTAAGACACGCACCCTAATTTTTACAAAGAAAATCGCGAAAACTGTTTCGCCCCATGTACGACGCGCATTGTGATTGTATAGGAAGCGTTTAGGGCACATTTTCCGCGAAATGCCCTTCTGTTTTTGTTGCATGACGACAGTTTTTCTTTCTACCGTCGCGCGAGCGCGTGAGAGAGAGAGCGCAAATGAGCAAGCCCAAGCAGATGAAGTAAACATTACAGAAAAAAATTTCCTCGTGTATGACGTGCACCTGATTTTCTAATGCTAATTTTTGGGAAAAAATGTGCATGTGGTACCGCGTAAATAAGGTAATTCATTCTGGAAAACTGGTTGTGGACTGAGTTGGTTGAGGGCCGGGGCAATTTATTCCATAACAAATAATGGAAATAGAATAAATCTGTTCCAAGCCCCCAAGACTCCCATACCTAACCTATTTAATACCCATATTTGAGTTTTTTTTGCATAATAAAATACAGTATTGTTTAAGACTCCCATACCTAACCTATTTAATACCCATAATTGAGTTTTCTGCATATTAAAATATTGTTTTATGGAAAAACACATGAATACACTGCAAGAGATTGACATAAGAAAAAGCACAGCATAGCCTACACAATTGAAATAAAAAAAGAACATTTATTGTAAGAGGACATTCCCTACCAGCACTCCCCTGATAGATAATCATTTTCAATATCAGCATGTATTGCCCTAGCCATTCCACAAATAATAACCTCCGACAGGCTATCACCAGCGCACTGTCTTTCAGTTATCCAAAGTAACAATAATATTTCAACTTCATCAAGTTGCTGGTGGTCTGTTTTTAGAGAGTACAAGTGTCACGCCCTTATAAACTTCAGCTATTTTAATTTCCTCTTTGTTTTTCAAAATCAGAGATATAGTACAGTAGATTAACTCAAGCCATATGAAGCTGAGTATTTTTTGATCATTTCTTTCTTCGTTTCTATTGTTATTGATGGTTGTACCTTCTTTGGTTTTGTGCTTAACTCTCTAGTTTTCTTGGGACCCATTATTATTTAGTAAAAAGCACTAAATAACAGTAATATCACAAGCACAGTAAAGAATGTTGTTTACAAAGCATTTTTAACATTTTAAGGCTTTGTTTACGATATAGAAGGTGCCCATGTGACCGGAATATTCTTACTTCTTTGGTTGCGTTCTGATGCATTTTTGGGCATGAAAAGCTGGTCGTGCTGCGGGTTGCACGTGCATATGTACGTTTGTGCTGCGGGGTTTTACTATATGTGTTTGAAAACTTAGTTGTACTAAAGGAAAATCATCATAAACAACCAGGACTGCTTTTCTTAAACGTTTTTTCTTGTGACCCAATCTCTCCTTAGTGTCGAAACCCAGTCAAATCTGACCGTCAGATCGTAGTGCAGAATCCACGTCGACAGTCATAGTGATGGTCTGGCATTCCCCATTGGAAAAATCGCTGCAGACTGTCATAGCAGTGGGACCCTCTTTGACAACTGCCACCAACAATCATAGTGGAGCAAAGTCGCTTGCTTAAATTTTCCGCAGGTAGTGAACCATCGGAAGACGCTTCACAAACCAGGCACGAACATTTCCTGTTTAATGCAATGGTGAGTCACAACCCTGTATGAACACATAGTCTAACAAAATGTGTTAAAGAATACTCCACCCAAAAATGATTTTTTTTTATATCACTACCTACCTCATGTAGTTTGTAGTGATGGTTGGAAAAAAAAAATGTCAATCTCATGTTTTTATAATTCTTTAATAATTCTCTGCATTTATATAGCGCTTTTCTCATTACTCAAAGCACTCAGCAATTGCAGGTTAAGGGCCCAACAGAGCAGAATCCCTTTCTGGCATTTACGGGATTCGAACTGGCAACCTTCCGATTGCTAGAGCAGATCCCTAGCCTCAGAGCCACCACTCCTTTTATTTAAAAAGAATGGAAATAAAGTTTCTGACAGAATAAGCGTCTATGGGAACCAATGCTAAAAAACAGCAAATACCACCAAAAACATCCAAAACTTGTGTCACATAATCAACATATGAACTCATCCAGTTGTATGCTCACAATGTCCTAAACACATGAATTTCAGTAAAATAGTGTTAAAAAAACAACTTCCAGAATATGCTCATATGAAAGAAAATGGAACATGACAAAGCATTGAAACTGAAGACCAATCATGGAGAGAACATGCAAACTCCACACAGACATGAAGTGGCTGCACAATTCCAACACAAGATACTGGACTCTTGAGGCAGCAGCATTAACTACTTTGCCACACAGACAATTTAATGGCAGCTATTATTAAAGGCAAGCGAAAGACACAATTGCCCTGTCAGCATCAGTAGAAAGGAAGAATAGACTTAAGCATGCAGTTTGCACTTCACTAATATGACATCATTTCAAAAGGAAGTAACTAAAGCATTTAATGTATTAGAGTTTCAAATTAATTACTTTTTGTTTTTTTAGGAACTTCATTAGGGTATTTCATGAACAGGAAGTCATTAAACTACTACAGGAACGAATGCAGGGTATAAAGTCCAGATGGAAGCAGAATTTGCTTAAACATGGTTAATACAGTAAAGAACTTAATTATCTCAATGGGATAAGAAATGAGGTCAGTGTTGGTGCGGAGGCTCTTTTTAACATTTAAATGATGTACAAATTAAAAAAAAAAAAAAGGTTACTAACAAATTACTTAAATCTGCTGATGATATGAAACTAGAAGCAACAAAATATACCCCAAATTCAACAAAATCTCTATAAATGTATATTGTCAAAATTCAGATCTGATCTAGCAACTGCTGTGCTGCTCATAGATTTATGCATTTGAGCAGCATTGTTTAAAATATCACATCTGGTAATTTCATGCTAGGGTTCCAAAGTCTGAAACAACAAGAAAGAGAAAATTAAAAAAAAAAAAAAAAAAAAGCTTATATTAAGACTGTCACACACGTGTGCATGGGAGACAACTTCAGGATTTGTTAAATGGTAATTCCACTCCGAGTCAGGGGTTGGCGCTGTCACTTAATGTCTCTTCTCAATCCTCCCTTTGCAGGACAGATGATTGATGGACAGAACATTAATAACGTCACGTCCAGCCTCCTGAAACCCTTTCTTAACCCTGAAAACTGGATCCACTGCCATCTTGGAGTCAGTCAACAGATTACAAGTGTCTGAGAAGACATCTCCGCATTCATTGTGTGTTTTTTTCTTTATAAACTATTCAGTTACATGGGGATCACCTTCGGGAGCCTGAATCCTTTATTAACTCATGTCAATCATTTACAAGATATATAATCACTGAGCAATTTATTAATAACACATGTACATCTGCTTATCCATCCAATTATCTAATCAGACAATCATGTGGCAGCAGCACAATGCATAAAATCATGCAGATACAGGACAGGAGCTTCAGTTACTGTTTTCATCAAACACCACAATGAGGAGAACATGTGATCTTAGTGATGTCAACTGTGACATGATAGTTGTGGCTGCTTTGAGTGTTTCTGTAACTGCTGATCTCCAGGGATTTTCACACACAACAGGCTCTACAGTTTGCTCAGAATGGTGTGAGAAGCAAAAACCATCCAGTTAGTGGCAGTCCCACGGTTGGAAATGCCTTGTTGATGTGGTAACTGGGAGAAGAATGGCCAGACTGGTTTGAGCTGACAAGAAGGCTATGGTAACTCAGATAACCAACTTGTACAAGTGTGGTGAGCAGAAAGGCAATAATAATAATAATAATAATAATACATTTTATTTATATAGCGCCTTTCCCATGCTCAAGGCACTTACAGAATATAAGAACGAACGGCAGGGTATACAGTATATAGCATTGTACAAACCAGATAAATAAATAAAGAAGATTACGACAGTGAATTCAGAGGAACAAAAAGCCTAACAGACAACATAATTGATGGTCTCGCACACACACACAGGTTACATGAGCATCTCGACAGAGAAGTAAACTGAGAGAAGGGTAATAAAGTCAAGTAGACCTAAAAGCCTTCCTGAACAGGTGAGTTTTGAGTTGTTTTTTGAAACAATTCATGGAGTCAGCTGACCTGATTAATTTTGGTAGGTCATGCCAGAGTCTGGGCGCTATACAGCTGAAGGCCCTGTCACCCATGGAGTGTAGATTAGTGAGGGGTACAACAAGATTACCAGAATCAGAGGACCTTAGTGGGCGGGAAGGCACATAGTGATGGAGAAGGTCACTGATGTAGTTTGGCGCGAGGTCATTTAAAGCTTTGTAGGTTATTAGTAGGATTTTATATTCGATTCTGTAAGAATGCAATGCAGAAACAACTTGAGGTAGATGGGGTACAACAGTAGACGACCATATTGGGTTCCATTAATGTCAACCAAGAACAGAAAGTTGAGGCTTAGTGGGCACAGGCTCACCAAAACTAGACAGATGAAGGCTGGGAAAAAATAAGACTAGTCTGAGGAGCACAGATTTGATATCAACAGAATGAATCCATGCACCCAACCAGCCTTGTGTCAACAGCCCAGGCTACCATGATAGGGTAAAGCTGGAGGAATGTTTTTTTGGCATACCTTGAGCCCATTAATGCCAATTAACCATCCGTTGAATGCTGTGTTCTATTTGAGTATTGTTGCTGACCATGTGGACGGCACGGTGGCGTAGTGGTAGCACTGCTGCCTTGCAACAAGGAGACCTAGGTTCGCTTTCCGGGTCCTCCCTGCGTGGAGTTTGCATGTTCTCCCCGTGTCTGCGTGGGTTTCCTCCCACAGTCCAAAGACATGCAGGTTAGGTGCATTGGCGATCCAAAATTGTCCCTAGTGTGTGTGCCCTGCGGTGGGCTGGTGCCCTGCCCGGGATTTGTTCCTGCCTTGCGCCCTGTGCTGGCTGGGATTGGCTCCAGCAGACCCCCCGTGACCCTGTAGTTAGGATATAGCGGGTTGGACAATGACTGACTGACTGCTGACCGTGTGCATTCCCTCATAGCTCATAATTTACCCACCTTCTAATGTCTATTTCCACATTATAATGCACCCTGTCAAAAAAGCAAAAGTAATTTCAAACTGGTTTAATGGCTATGACAATGTGGTCGGTGATCTTCAGTGGCCTTCCCAGTCACCGGATCTGAATCCAACAGAACTCCTTTGAGATGTGGCAGAACAGAAGATTCACAACATGGAGGTGCAGGTGAAAAATCTGCAGAAATTGCGTGATTCAATCAGGTCAACATGGACATAATTTCAGTGGAATGTTTTAAACAATCTTGTGGAATTCATGCCCCCCAAAATTGACGTTGTTCTGAGCACAAAAGGAGTCCCTACCCAGTATTAGTATAGTGTTCCTACTGTTTACTCAGTGAGTATACAGGGTCCGTAATTTGCACAAGTACCATTCAAAAGAAGATGCAGTGTACTTGTGCAGTCCTCAGTAATACGGTGTACTGTTTTGTTCTACACATTGCATTGAAACCATAACAGTGGTAGGGAAAATCTAAAGAGTACTGATTAGAGACTAATTCTATGAGAATCAGATAAAAGTAGTGAGCAAAGACCCAAGCAGTTGTATCTTTTCATCTTAAACAAATAGAGATTCAGAGGTGACAGCAGAAACAAGCAAGCACAATGGATGCCAGCTGTTACTTTAAAATGTGTTCTTCAACAAGAACAAACAAGCACAGATGGAAGCTGGTTAAGGGTAAACTTTGCACAAATGTTAAGAAATATTTCTTCACACAGAGAATTGTGGACAGATGCAACAAGTAGCAAAGTTGAATGTACAACCAGAGCGAAATTTATAGCAGCCTGAAATAATTTTGTAAATGCTAGGTTAATAATATATAACAAGTGTTGTTAGGGCAAAGTGCCGACTCTTAATTAATCCTTAAGAATTTCATGAAAATGAGGTGACTTGCATCTATCACATAAATTTAATTTTTAATGCTAGTTTTCTTAGAGTATAATGTACTGTATATGTGAACATTATTACAATTCATTATATTGAAAATTATAAGAAAATTAAGTTTTATTTTACTGTATTTGGTTTTTATATGATTATCTACATAGGCCTGGTGTGAAGGATTGTGGATGTGGATGTGTGAGCGTTTGCACCTCATTCATGTTTGGTTAATTCACTGCTCACAAAACAGCAACTAACTTCACATGACCCTGTACTGAATTAGGGGGTTAAAAACTGAACAGACTTAATGAATTAAAAGGATAATTATCTTCTATTATGTTTTATATACAGTACATTTCACATGGCGTAGAAGTAGCACTGCTGCCTTGCAGTGAACAGACCAAAAGGTCACACCCCAGGTGTCGCCTGTGTTGTCTGCATGTTCTCCCCAGGCCTACCCAGGTTTACTCACAGTCCAAAGACACCCTGGTTAAGCGAACTGGTGTTGCTAAATTGGCCCTCGAGTTTGTGTTTCTGTGCAAGTGTGTTCATCAAACAGTGAACTGACACCTTCGTCCAAGGATTGTTCCTGCCTTCTGCCCAATGCTTGCTGGGATTGGTTCCAGCTTTCCAGTGGTCCTGCTTAAGACAAGCGGATTTTGAAAATGGATTAACAGTTACATTTAACATATATGTAAACTTTAACCATAGAATAAAATTCCATACAATCTTAAACTGCATAATATAAACGACCTCGGATAAGCGGAAGAAGATGGATGGATGGATGGAATATAAACCTTGACAGAGTAAGAGATGAGGGAGTGCCTTGGAAATTAATAATAGACTTGAAGCTTAAAAAAAATATTCAAGTGGGTTTAACTAGGGACATGCAATTTAAAACAACATGAAAAATTAAAAAGTGACAGGTATATTTAAAATTCATGTTTCCTTAAAGCTAGAAACAAATTACGCCACTTCTAGAAACTGACGACTGTAGTTGCTTATCTTTTATTATGACATGATCAGATGACATGACTAGTAATCACAGAGTACAACAAATTACACAAATGCTTAATGACCTTCGAGCACAGTGTACATTTCCAAAACATCATAAGCTGGTCCGATATTCTGACAGCCAAAAGATTCTCTCTGACAGAGCCGATGCCCGTGTGTTACAGGTATGGCGAGTTCAGCCGCAGTCTCAGCTCGTTATTTTTTATTTTTTTCCATTTTGTTATATTACGTCAAACAAATGATATTAGACAGACGACCCTCTCCTCAGTTTAGGTCCAAAACACCCGTGTTGCTTATCCCTCGTAGCTGCTTTACATACATTGTACTTTGGGGTGACTGAGCACTCATTGTGGGAGCGCGTCGCAGACTGGTTGGACTGAGTTGCTGGGTATGTCCATTTACACTACTGGTGAGCACAGGAGCGCATAGCAACTGCCTCCAACTTGCTGAAATGAAGTCAACTACAAATGAAAAATTGGCAGAAAAGTGATATAATCCAACATGGCCTTTAGTCTCAGACGTTTGATTGTCAGGTAAAAACAAGCTTAAGGATAAACTGAAAAGAAAAAATATATCTCTCTATTATATAAAAAAAATCTTGGGACGACACAAGACTTTTTCAGAGAGACGAGACGTGACTTTCTCAGAAGGACACTTTCACGTACCATGAGACAAAGAGTAGATGACAAAGTACAACGTCGTAAAGAATTCAAAAACGTTGGTGCGATACACATGCAGAGCAGGTTAGAGATAATGGAAGTAAGAAAATTCGAAAGTCTCAAAAATATGATAGTAAAGCTCACATTAGCGCAAACAAACGGAAATTATTACTCGGTGAAATAACGGAACAGCAAAAAGAGATTGAATATATTGCTTGGATTTAAACTTTAAGTCGGAGACTTGTAGATCGTCTAATTCATGTTGTCATCAGGGAAGAGTAGTGTTTCTTCCCAAGGAAGAGGCCTATCCACGAGAATTAAAAGTTTTGTTGTTTGGTGAAAGTGAAATCCACAAACGCTGTTACGCTTGGGTCACAGAGTTGCACAGATACACAGGAGATTTTAGAGACAGAAACGTTATTCGGAAACTTCACACAAACAGAAATCTCTTTCAGGAGTGAATCGAGCTCTGTGTGTAGTCGGAGGGGACAGTTCCGTCTCTCAATTAAAATAGAAAATCTTCCTCTTCATTGGGGCACGCCTCGGGAAAAGAACCCCCAACAGGAGCAGAGGATGTCTGGGGGAGAAGAGACACAAGGCAGTGAGAGAAAAGGAACGCTGCTGTAGAGGCTTTTAAATGTTTGAAGCGCCATGCAAGATGCTGATCATGCAGCACGGTGGCAGCAGCAGCAAGGCAGCATTTGATCAAGCACAGAGGAGTGGGTTTTGCAGGAGCGACCGCGTCTCTTTGGGCTGCATTCAGCTCCTCTCTTCACAACGCGAGACGCAAAGTGGCTGGCCGGGGAAGGGTGTCAAGCAAAGCGAAGCGAGCAGGGGGCAAAGCCCCCTAGTATATCAAAGATAACTCATGTTTCTGGTCACTACAAAATTATAGGAACTACATTTCCAAATATTTGAGACAGCAGCACTAACAACTGTACCACCATGCAAACCCTATGAAAATAAGCAATGCAAAACTGATTATTTTGACTCAAATATAAATATAACCTATCAGAACTGTACATATAAGCAAAAATTAAAAGTCTATAAAAAGTTAAAATTGTTAACACTCCATACCTCAAAAATTGAACTGCACTGCTTAATTTAATCTGCATAAAATGAAAACAACTTTAGACAACTTAACTTAAGAAACAAACCTTTTCAGCGAGGCCTAAAACTTTTCGTCATTTCAGTTAACCACTCCACAGCTGATACTGCCTAAACTTATGCTTGCTGCCAGAATACAGACAATGTTTCTAAATGGGCTACGAAAAAACCAAGCTTACTGACACCAACAAATGTTCCATTATAGTCAGTATTCAGTTAAAATTGCTAAAAACCCACACCTCAAAAATTTAACTGGCATAAAAAGAAAGCAACTTTAGACAACTTAACATAAGTAAACCTTTTCAGCGAGACCCAAAACTTACTTTTCGTCTTTTCAGTTAACCACTCCACAGTTGATACTGCCTAAACTCATGCTTGCTGCCAGGATACAGACAATGTTTCTAAATGGACCGCCTTTTACCCCAACTGTTGACGCTGATTGGTCACTTGATTACTTTCATTTTTGGCATGATTAAAGCGTGGTCTTGAATCGATCGCAGATTTATAGTTATTTAAGAATATAAGTTTGAATTGGCTCCTAAATAAAAATTATTTGTAAATGACAAAAATTGTGCCAGCACCCTGAAATGCACTGTCTGAAGGTCCGCTGAACACTTGATTAGCATCTAAATTTAAATGGCTGGATGAGACTAAAGAAATAGCTACATAGTACAATGCAGAATGAGTTACACAACATACGCCCATAAAATGAGCATCATGGAACAGCTTGATCCTATTGTGTTAGCTTCAAAACATATCACTACAGGAAAAATATGGCAAAACGAATGAACGCTAGAGTCCTTAAAAATGTCATCTGTCAAGTAATCATTTTGTACATAGTAAAAGGGTCCTTCATTACAATCAGAATGAAATCAAGGTACCAAAGAGAGTGATTTGTACCACATTTCATGCTGCCAGAGTAGGGTCACATTTGTCATGAACCGTTAGCTCAGTAAATGAAGGGATAAACATGGCCACTTACAGTTTTTTTTTGTTTTGTTCTTTATTTCGCCTTATACAATATCTTGTATTAGGAATTTGCTCATTTTCGCATACCCCTTGGGGTCAGAGCGCAGGGTCAGCCATTGTACAGCGCCCCAGGAGCAATTACAGGTTAAGTGTCTTGCTCAAGGGCCCAGCAGAGTAGGATCTCTTTTGGCAGTGACGGGGATTCGAACCGGCAACCTTCTGGATACCAGCACAGATCCGTAGCCTTAGAGCCACCACTCTATATACCAGCAAGGCATACACTGTACATACAGTATATCTAGTCTGATCAAATCTCATCTGTCTACTTCTCATTAATCCACATTATCGGTGCTTTCGCAATACGCTGCCAGGTGTGATACACAGTATTCGCATCACAGCAACCCTGTGCCATTCTCCTCTTAAAGAGTATGATGTACTGTTCTTGATGAAACCTTGACAGGTATGACTGTCATACCTCAAAATACTTCACAGATATCATATGGATTCAGATGTACTCTCATTAGACTACGACTGCTCTTTGACGCGCTCCGTCGAGGAAAGTGACTTTCTTATGTCTGTTGCTGGAGCTGTTTGTAGTTTGTAGGAAACATGCAAGTAAGAATTTCATTGTACTATGTATTCAACACCACTATGGAAGATAATTTGTGCCAAAATTAAATGCAATCCAATGGGTTAACTATGGTGAAATACAATATATACAGTATATGCAAGTGGGCTATTTAACATTGGCACGGTTTTATTATGTCATAATTAAAAACATTACCTCCAATTCACAGATTGTGTGCTGCAGTGAAAAACAATCTTCGTGTCAGTTTAAAATGCGTTACAAAAGCACGTTGCATTTTAATTCATGTCCACAGATTGCTTGTCATAACTAAAAGTAAAGCTGATATACAGTATTTCATTTTGCTTAGCAGCATTATATTACATATCGATTCAAGACCACACTTTAATCATGCCAAAACAAAATGTAATCAAATGACCAATAAGTGTCAAAATGTGGGTCAACAGTTGGAGGAAGAGGCGTTCCAATCATCAGTGAATTGTACCTGGAAAAAAGGTGAACAGAGGATCTGCTGTCTCATTGAACACGTGGAATATGGAGGTCTAAATGACAATTTCGTTATGTAGTGTGTAGATAGAAGAGAAAATCTACATAATATCTGTTTATCCAAGAGGCTAGGAATAAAAAGCTACGAAAAAAACAAGCTTACTGACACCAAGAAATGTTCCACTATAGTCAGTATTCAGTTAAAATTGCTAAAAACCCACACCTCAGAAATTTAACTGGCATAAAAAGAAAGCAACTTTAGACAACTTAACATAAGTAAACCTTTTCAGTGAGACCTAAAACTTACTTTTCGTTGTTTCAGTTAACCACTCCACTGTTGATACTGCCTAAACTCATGCTTGCTGCCAGAATACAGACAATGTTTCTAAATGGACCGCCTTTTACCCCAACTGTTGACGCTGATTGGTCACTTGATTACTTTCATTTTTGGCATGATTAAAACATGCAAATTTACGTGAAGCTGCCTTATAAACGCATTGCAGTACGTCACTTTTCTTTCAGATATGACATGTGATTTATGAATGTGAATTACATGCAATACACTTTTGCATTGAATTTAAAGCCAACAACAAAATTGCTTGCCATAAGAAAAAGCCAGCGATCATTTGGTTGATATCCATCCACCCTCTTCCGCTTATCCGAGGTCGGGTCGCGGGGGCAGCAGCTTGAGCAGAGATGCCCAGACTTCCCTATCCCCGGCCACTTCTTCTAGCTCTTCCGGGGGAATCCCGAGGCATTCCCAGGCCAGTCGAGAGACATAGTCCCTTCTTCGTGTCCTGGGTCTTCCCTGGGGCCTCCTCCCGATTAGACGTGCCCAGAACACCTCACCAGGGAGGTGATCAGATGTGATCAGATGCCCGAGTCACCTCATCTGACTCCTCTCGATGTGAAGGAGCAGCGGCTCTTCTCTGAGCTCCTCCCGGATGACTGAGCTTCTCATCTTATCTTTAAGGGAGAGCCCAGATACCCTGTGGAGGAAACTCATTTCAGCCGCTTGTATTCGCGATCTCGTTCTTTCGGTCACTACCCAGAGCTCATGACCATAGGTGAGGGTAGGAACATAGATCGACTGGTAAATTGAGAGCTTTGCCTTGCGGCTCAGCTCCTTTTTCACCACGACAGACCGATGCAGAGCCCGCATCACTGTGGACGCCGCACTGATCCACCTGTCGATCTCACGCTCCATTCTTCCCTCACTCGTGAACAAGACCCCGAGATACTTGAACTCCTCCACATGGGGCAGGATCTCGCTCCCAACCCTGAGAAGGCACTCCACCCTTTTCCGGCTAAGGATCATGGTCTCGGATTTGGAGGTGTTGATTTCCATCCCAGCCGCTTCGGCGAACTGATCCAGTGAGAGCTGAAGATCACGGCCTGATGAAGCAAACAGGACAACATCATCTGCAAAAACCAGTGACCCAATCCTGAGCCCACCAAACCGGACGCCCTTGAAGCCCTGGCTGTGCCTAGAAATTCTGTCCATAAAAGTTATGAACAGAATTGGTGACAAAGGGCCGCCCTGGCGGAGTCCAACTCTCACCGGAAACGGGTTTGACTTACTGCCGGCAATGCGGAACCCAACTCTGACACTGGTTGTACAGGGACCAAACAGCCCTTATCAGGGGGTCCAGTACCCCATATTCTCAGAGCACCCCCCACAGGATTCCCCGAGGGACACGGTCGAACGCCTTTTCCAAGTCCACAAAACGCATGTAGACTGGTTGGGCAGACTCCCATGCACCCTCCGGGACCCTGCCAACCATATTTGGTTGATATGGTTTTAATTAGGACATGATAAAACCATGCCAAAATGAAATTGCTCAATTGCATACATATTGCATTTCAACACAGTTAACACGTTGGATTTAATATAATTTTAGCACAAATAACCTTCCATAGACAACAACTCTGACCATAAAATCTCAACAACTGGCCACGAGTCCTCCTCCAACAGTTTATCGAAGACAAACAAACAGTTAATAATAAAATTACATGTAAATAAATTTTTAGAGAAAACACAAGGTAATACAGACAAGAATAAAACATTGAAAATGCAACTTAATCTAAACTATATTACTGCAAAATATGCTTACAGCTGATGACATGTTCTTTGGAAAATAATTTTACTTGTGAGTCAATGCATCCATTGTTTTCAAAAGGTGCAAGAACTCATTTTCTCATTTTTTCCAGAAAATATATTGAGCTCCAAGTGCTGGTCTCTGTAGACTGTGTGGGCTGGGCAGGGAGCAAATTGTTCTAACAAAACTGAATATTACAAAAATTGATTTGGTATGCCAATAGAACAAGTGTAAAATATTTATGTGAATTATAGCACACTGGATTGCTTTGTTGGCACTTAGAGGCTATCTGCATTTAACCAGGCAAGGAAGAAGCCTGCTGAAACTTTCATATATTGAACATGGTAGTTTTAAAGAGCAATTTATAATCTCACTACTGCTTTTACTGTATCTGTAAAATGGGACTGTCAACGTACGACCAAATGAGCACATGACCATGTGTCAACAACCGATACAAACCATAACTACAGTAGTAACTGAACTATTAGAAACATTAACAGATCATTTGCTCTTCAAGTACAAAGAGATAATTGCCTTCAGTGTAAAGCCTACAGGTTTTCTCCATGGTGATGTGCATTATCACAAAGGATTGGGGTCTGTTCTCAGATTCCAAACATGTGTTTAGATCAATTGTCGAATATAAATTGACCTACTGGGGGTGTCTGTGTGAAGATCTACAGGTTTCTAAGAAATGTTATCATCACGACCACTCACTGCCAAGGCAGTCTTCAACTACTCCCTGAAACCCTCAGCTAATTCAAAATAAGGAACCTTGGACAATACTTTAAAGTGGCAGCCATAAATAGCATCATCCCTTTCTGCCTTTCTTGCATCTGTTGGAAAAAGTAAATTATCCTAAATTAAAAGTTGTGAAAAATGACAAAAACACACTTAAGAAAACCTTAGAAAATGTGTGAATGGAGTAACATTCAGGCGCATCCAGGGACTTAGTTAACAAAGTAGGAAATTAGCTTGTTACTTAAAAAGAGAGTTGGTTACCACATTTTTGGTTATTAAATACTTTTGTAACCATGAGTCGCGTTCAAAAATAATAGTGAGAATATGATGCAATTACATGCATTAGCAGACTACATTAAATGCACACCTTTTAACTTTATTAATAAAAATAGGCTTGTGTTGGCTTCTCTGTTTAAAGGCCGAATGCACCGTGTAAAGTGTTCAAATTTCAAAATCTCCCAATAAAAAAAAGCACTAGTGAATTTGAGAACTCATCTGTTTGTAAAATCTGACAAAAAGTGAACTTTCCCTACGACTTTCCTATAAGAGTAAGTGTGGCAAATTTCAACAATCCGCTGGGAGCAGAGCGGTTTCACGCAGACAGATGTTTACCAGAAGTGAACACACTGCAACTTCTACAAGCTTCTGGAAAGTATGCGTTTCTTGGTGCTTTTTTTTTTTTTTTAAAGACTGTTTTATAATTTTTTCTGCTCTGCTTTGGCTTCATTTGTCATCTCTATATACTATAACAACTATTATAAATTGTCACAGCTTACTTTATATCAGGGGTTCTTAAAGTCGGTCCTGGGAGCCCACTGTGGCCTTAAGGTTTTTGTTCCAACCAGATTCATAATCAGTGACAACACCAGACAACACTGATCTCATTTAATTAGCTGTTTTTTCTCTTATCTTATTCTACATTAAGGAATCACCACAGCATGATTTGTACATTAATAAGACATTTAGGAATATTTCCATTTTTGCTATAGATTTAAATGCTTCACTCCCTTTTGTTGATTTCATTATATTTTGCCCCTTCTCTGTGCAGTTTGCTCCCTTCATTGTATCTTAATAATGACAACCAGCAGAGCAGCAGACAGCCAGGTAAACAACAATGAATAATCAAAGGCTACAACTACTTCAGCGTTAGACCCACTAATTACAAAATAATGAATTAATTAAACAATTAGAACACTGCAAAAAACAGAATGAAAATCAAGAAGAAAATATTGTTAAAAAGAAAACAAAATATATTATTCCAATATAACTGCTTGGTACATTTTAATATACCAAACTTAGTTTTCTAATTTCTACATTTTTCCCAAAACACAGAATCTGACAAATAACAGTTCACTTAATTAGCCCAGGAGTCCAATTAAAAATAGAAGCTGGTTGGAACAAAAACCTGCAGCCACAGTGGGTCCCCAGGACCAACACTGAGAACCTCTGCTTTATATAACATCAAATTCATTACCAGCATACATCCTCACAAGGCGCTTCACAGATCAAACAAGACTACTATACTCTATCAAATGTACAAAGTGATCATCCATCCATCCATCCAACCCACTATACCCTAACTACAGGGTCACGGGGGTCTGCAGGAGCCAATCCCAACCAACACAGGGTGCAAGGCAGGAAACAAACCCTGGGCAGGATGCCAGCCCACTGTAGGGCACACACACACACACACACGGGACAATTTAGAATCGCCAATGCACCTAACCTGCATGTCTTTGGACTGTGGGAGGAAACCGGAGCACCCGGAGGAAACCCACGCAGACACAGGGACATGAGAAGCGACCCTGGGTCTCCTAACAGCGAGGCGGCAACGCTACCCACTGCGCCACCGTGCCGCCCACAAAATAATCAACACACTAAAATCAAAGCAGCAAATATAAACAAATAACAATCACAATACAAACAACAATCATACTGAACAAAATCTAGAAAAACTAGATTAAGAAAAATTAAGAAAAGCCTACAAGAGGCAGAGAAACCAACATGAGCCTACAAAATAAAGAAAAAGAGGTCTTTAGTTTACCTGTTTTTCTGAACATGTAACAGACTGTTCAGTATCTGACCGTGAACCCTGTCTGCTGTATATTTTATATATTGTATTTATTATGTCAACTGGCCATAGTTCAACAATTATTTAAGGTGCAAATATTGTAGGTTAATCAGTTTCTACTTTATTTTCTGAGTCTTTATATGTACTAATTCTGTACTTAGTAATTTGTACTATTTATACTTGCATTTCACCTGAGTGCACGTAGTGAAAAATATAGAAAAATAAAGTGACAAGAATATTACATTTACTGTATTATATTACATTATTACAGTATATACTGTATAATATTAGGTTAGTGGAGTGGTGAGGATGCAGGGAGTAAAGTTGACGAAGGTGGATGAGTTTAAATACTTGGGATCAACAGTACAGAATAATGGGGATTGTAGAAGAGAAGTGAAAGAGAGTGCAGGCAGGGTGGAGAAGTGTGTCAGGAGTAATTCGTGACAGATGGGTATCAGCAAGAGTGAAAGGGAAGGTCTACAGGACGGTAGTGAGACCATCTATGTTATATGGGTTGGAGACGGTGGCACAGGAGACAGAGCTGGAGATGGCAGAGTTAAAGATGCTAAGATTTGCATTGGGTGTGACGAAGATGGACAGGATTAGAAATGAGGACATTAGAGGGTCAACTCAGAGTCAAAGAGGTGAGATTGTGTTGGTTTGGACATGTGCAGAGGAGAGATGAGGGGTATATTAGGAGAAGGGTGCTAAGGATAGAGCTGCCAGGGAAGAGGAGAAAAGGAAGGCCTAAGAGAAGGTTTATGGATGTGGTGAGAGAGGACATGCAGGTGATGGGAGTGACAGAACAAGATGCAGAGGACAGAAAGATATGGAAGAAGATGATCCGCTGTGGCGACCCCTAACAGGAGCAGCCGAGAGAAGAAGAAGAATACTGTATAATATTACAGAATATTCGATCCTGGACCCAGGCTGACAATGCTAAGGCTAGTGTATTACCATATTAGGAGTTTGATTTCTGTAATATTTAGTCTATACACTCCTATAAGAATTACCACTTCTCAGCATCAAAAGAACAACATAAGATAAAAGGTTCTACAGTAACAGCTAAGGACACACTATATGACATTCATAAGACATACACATTAAAGACGAATGAGTCTGCACAGGGGAAATCGTGAAATTATTTTGGACTTTTAACTGCTTCCGTAAAACTAAAGGCTTTCTAAATAACCTTAACAGTTTTTAAAACAGAACCTTAAAAACAATTTAAAATGAAGAAGCAAAACCAAGAAATATTGAAGCTAATATTTTTTTCCCCCTCAGCATTCACAGTCACTGTTTAGGCTGATGATGTTACCATGCATGTGATTCTTCCCTCCAAGGACTAAATCACAATCCCTGTAACACATTCTATAAGATAAGCTTTAACGACAGGGGAGTTAAAGATGCCCACATGGTATGGTTCAAATTTAAGAAGGTCATAAATTACACAGTGACACCAGGTGTGCTGGCAGCAGATATACACAGACAGACTCAATAGACCAAATATTTGCAGTTCATGATGGATGAGATTAAGAGGAAATTGAAAGGCACAAAAAAAGACAAACTAATGAACAAGCCATTCTACCAACTCATTTGACACCAAGCATCTTGGGCTCTAACAATAAATACGAAATGACAAGATGAAGCAACATTGGAACAGTGTATATATCATTAAAAACAGTCCACCCAATATCATTGCTTATAAACAGTATGTGCTGTCTGTTGTGAGTGGGTTTAATTAGGGACTATAATATTAATACAGGGTTACTCAATATTCTTTGAGTAATTTTAACATTTTATTCCGGATTAACTACAATTTTTGCTTTGAGCAAAATAGTATTAAATGAAAGTGTCTGCCCAGGGTATGTTTCCTGCCTTGAACCATGTGACCCTGTAGTTAGGATATAGCGGGTTGGATAATGGATGGATGGATGGATGAAAGTGTGAATATTTAATCTTTTTACAGCTAATAAAATGTCAATATGACAACTGTAGTTAATTTAAAATAAAGTGTTCAAGTTGTTCACATCAACTTCTTTAACACTGTACATTATACAATGTAGTTGCTGCTCCCACTGACCTAACAACTTCAATCCCTTTTGGCCACCAGGTCTCTCAACCGGCCATGAGCACAGATATAATGGTGCGGCACATGATATGATTTATATAAAAAAAATAAAAATGCTCGATTTTATTCATATATAACCCTAATTTTGCACTGATCTTTATAATCTAGTTCCTGATTTGGTATAGGATTTCTTTGCTACCACTTTAATAAACTGCAGGAAATTTGAGACAATGACAGAACCTCATACCAATACCTTCTCCTTGTTTAAATATCTTTCTTCAAAATATTAAAATAGATGTTCATTGCTTAATGAATCACAAGGCCGTACTGACACTAGACAGATCTGTAATTCACAATAGCAGTGAATATCTGTATTGAACAGAAAACAATTTGGATGACAATGCCAATTACCCATCAATTTAATAAAGTACTATAATCCAGTTTCAGAGACTGCATGAAACAACAGCTTGTCCCAGCCACATCAAGAATAAAGCAAGAACGAACCTGGGAAGGTGCGCTAGTAACTGTGGAACAAAAATCACACATAAAAGCCCCACTTAACCCTAGTATGCAGGTCTCAGAGGAAAACTGGAAGAGTACCCCTCAGAAAAACACAGAGAGCTTGAAAACTTCAAACACACCATGAAGAGAATGAGATTTAAGACCTACACACACACACCCCTACTCAATAACTGGCACCCCTGGGAAATACAAGTAAAAACACGTTTTCATGAATTTGCTTAATCTGAAACACTGAAAAAAATGAGAGAAATCTAACCTTCACTGAGGTAAATTTATTTGTGAGAAAAAATAATCCATCTTCATGAAATAATTAATATCTGTAACAAAACCACATGTGCAATAATTACTGGCACCGCTGGAAATTCTTACCTTTATTACGTTCTTCAGAGTTTGTAGAGAGATTCAAACAGTAATCCACTACTTTCTGTGTCACTTGAGTATAAATATGAGGAGAGAAGAAAGCACAAGAGGGGACCTAGGATTTTGGATGACCTGGAGAGAGGAATCATCTCAGATTGCCTACTCTGTATTTTCCATCCTTATAGAAGAGGCAGGTTGTACAAAGTATTAAATACAGCATGTCCGCAGTATCCTTTGTGTTTTTGAACCTCTCTTTCCCGATACATCCTCTCTCAATTATATTTGGCTAAGCAAACAAAGCCAAACTAACCAAACAGACCAAAGTTAAATTGACCAATCACATTGTACGGAGGGGCCGGGTACACACACGCGGACAGTAGCGTTTCATTAAATAATGGATGTATGGATGGGTAGATAGTTAAACAGACAGACAGACAGATACATAGATGTGAAAGGCACTGTATGATAGATAGACAGACAGACAGACAGACAGACAGACGTATCTATCTATCTATCTATCACATGAAGGAGTGTGATGGTTGGTGTAGTATAACTTTCTTCAATAAATGAATGACATAATTAAAAAAATGGTGTTATTTACTCACTGACAAGTCAAAACATAAGCAACCCAATTTGGTCCAAGGTGCCTTTTTTTTTTTTTTTTTTTTAATAATTTAATGGAGAATCTTTGTGTATATGATCAGCTAGAACTGAGAACAGAAAGTTGGGTGATAAATTAAAATGGGGAGCTTCATAACAAAGTGTTTAATAAACTTGTTCAAAATTTAAAGATGCAGTGAAAATATACAGAACAGGAAGCTGTATAAACAAAAAAAAAATAGAATGGAACTGAAATGTGCTTTTGGCAATATTTGTATTTATTTTAAGGCTGTGGAGCTTTGAAAAGTTATTTTCATATTTTACCCCTCATACGTTATACACACATAGTGTATATAATCTACCTTATTATTTCGTTTTATCTTAACAGCAAAAGTGTCATTAACCACAGACCATTATGCCTAACCCATGTACATTGTCTGATCTCTGCTTACTTTTGAATCTGATAAACTGTTTCTATTTTCATGTTATCTTAAGAATATGTGTGTTGCTTGCTATAGTAGCAGACAAAGCCTAACTGTGCACAGGCAGGATAATTTTTTGTTAATCTCAAACGTGGACACAATGGATTTCACGTTAACCACACCATGTACTGTATTAAGTATTTCTGTCATAATCTATTTGTCCTACACTGATGCCTGCAAACCTTGGCTTGTCCAAAGTGTCTGGATAAGAATGAATAACTGCAAGTAGTGCTGCTCCCGACAGTGTAAATTGCAGAATTTATTCATTTGTTTTTGCTCATACTGCCACAGGGGAGGCAGCGAGAATTATCTCCTTACTTCTAGCTACCACTTATTCTCAAATATCAATCATAAGAAGAGCAGCAGATGTCCAGCCCCACAGGTTTACAATAAGTAAATAAGCCAAGGTGCATGGATAGGAGAGAGCTGGACTTTCCCTTTCATGGTTAACTTAGTTTAGATTCTTCACTGGTCCCAACATTTTAAAAACATGGAAAAACCACTTTACATATGACCAAGATTACAGCTCTCAACCCTGCTGCAATCAATCGATGTTTAAAAAAAAAATCACTAAAAATGTGAATTAAGCAGAGCCTCAAATTTTAATGCATATTTCTTTTCAAACCTACCAGGGAAGAAATGAATTTTAAAGAGTTTCAACACATAAGCACTAAGAAATTCATTACCAGCTTTCAGTCATCATTAGGCTTAGAAGAAGGACTTGTAAATGTAGCAAACACAGGAAGAAGGTATCAATTGTTACATCAACATCACTGTCAAATGAAAAACTTCAAATGGGCACGAGAACTATGCTAAGCCTACGTTTTAAGAGGAGGACTACAGGAATGAACTGAATGCAATTTAAAACTGAGGTAACCCTTAAGACGAATATTTAAAAATGTACAAATGGGCTGTTTAAGTCAGTGTCAATGAATGACCATGGATACAAAAATAAAAGAAGACATAATGAAAAGTAGCTTAACTATGGGGGAATACAATATTTAAAGTGTTAATACAAAGTACTTTTCATTCATTACCAATAAATAAACTTTGTGAGTTAAAGTTACAAAAAAATCAAATAACAATAAATGAATAAATAAATAACTATTGAGCTCAAATGATTAATTATGAAAATGTCCAGGTACTGTTCCTGCCTTGTGATGATTATTGGGATCAACTCCAGCTGACCTACAAACTGACCTGGACAAGTGAGCTATGAAAATGAATGAATCAATGAATGGATGGATAAAATAATAATGGAACTTGAACACACCTCTGGCTAAGGTCACATATTGTCTGGTAAAAAATCTTTCATTCATTACCGGCAAACTTTGTGTGCCAAAGTTACAAAAAAAAATCTAAATATAAAATGAAATGAACACTGAACACAAAAACAAATAGAATAAAAAATGTTATTGGTCTTTCACTTCTCCTGGCACCATCTATTCCAACACTGACAGGCGTAGAACCACTCTTTCCACCCTGAAGATCTTTTACAAAACTTGGTTGTGTGTGCACAGTGTAGAGACCTGTTTTGAGGAGGACACCACCTTCAAATGTTAATTATAATCCTAAAGCAGAAAATAACAAGAAAAACACTTCCTTCAGGTTGGCCACCCATCCTCACTGCCAGTATTCTGTTGTGCACCATGCAAAACTGGTGACAAATTAACCACCACTTCAGTGCCCTGTTCCAAGATCAGGAAGAAGGACACTAAAAAGAGGAAGAATACAAAAACGTTGTTACAGCAAATCAAGAAAATTGCCACAACAATTAAAATACTACATGAACACAAGTACAAAGCAGGGAATAGTAGCATGGGCACTGAGAACCCTAATGGAGGAATTCTCTTCTCTTTAATTGGCTCTTTGAGGTGGTTTGCTATCCTTAAAAGGACTGCTTACCTTTTGCCGCACTAGGGGGAAAAGCATGCAACTTTGCAGGCTTGCCATCTTATATAGGTGCCCCGTCACTGGTCATGTAATGCTGGCTCATACATGGGTGACTCACCCCTGGCTGACGTAACTTGTCAGTGCTGTTACAGTACACTAAGCTAAAATAATGAGTTGTTATCCTCAATTTAAATGCAGAAAAAAAAGAATGGCTCTCAGATATTTCCACGCATTACTATTACTTATTATTAGGCTGACTGACTGCACAATAAGTGAGAGATACAATTGGTTACATGTCTTTTGTTTTCCAACTGGTGCACAGGCAGGTTAAGTGACTTGCTCATGGTCACACAGTGTCAGTAGCGGGATTTGAAAACAACATGTCCAAAGCCTTAGCCACAACACTATACTGTCTAGATCATTCGTGATTTTTTTTTTAACCCTTAGCTAAAAACATTGCATCCTACAGTAGTTATACTTATCTATGAAACTAAGAATATCTGCCTCATAAAATGCATGGGTGGTTAACTCGCTAAGAGAAGTATGGCAATGCCTTCTTTACTCTAAATGCTAAAAAAGCAAACTGATGGAAATGGCATTTTTACTGCCACTCATAATTAATGAATCTGAACACTAAATATAATATCTATATATGCACATTTAGTTCAATATTATACTAAACATTTCCAAACTAAAGACTCATACTGCTCAGAAGTAACTTTAATATTGCTTTAAATTTTAAGAACAAACTACAGCGTCCTGTTTCTGGTATTCTTAAGCTAAACCACAAAAAATGGCCACTTGAACAGAGGGCCTTTAAAAAGACATAAAAGGATTTCTACGATATAAGAATGAAAACAATCAATAAAAGATGCAGGGTTTTAGTCTGATGCCTCGTATAGCAAAAGTCAGCAAAACATTGAGCTGTCAGAGTAAATAACACAAGAGGCCAGCAAAAATCAATTAAATTGCACTGAGCATTGTTTTGTTTTGTTTCCTAAATAAATTAACTTTACCTTATTGGAAAAAGAATAATTCCAAAGTACTTTAGATGAAAACAGACTCAAAGAAATTGGGATTAATGCTTGCCAGACTGCCAGGAAAACGAAACAATGCAAGAAGAACACGGAAATCAATTTCTGCTTCCAAATTCATGACATTTCCATTGCCAACCAAATGTTCATCATACTCGAGTACTGCAAATGTTTTGTGTTCACTGCTGCAAATTGTCTTGATGGCAGTTTCCTGTTCAACTGAATGACATTTTACTTTAACCAATTATTCAGCTTGCAAGACTGTCACACAACTGATAATAAACCCTGCATGCTGAAATAAAGATACACCAAGCCTATTCAAGAATATGTTGGATCTTATAAAGTGTGTAATTTGCTATTTCGGTTGCACAGTATCTCTGAATCTGTCTGCCCCCACAAACCCCTTGTCTGTTAACCATGCACAGGAATTCCAAAAGAAGACAATAACTTATTCTGCTGGTCATTGTGTATTTGATCTACACCACCGTGCACTTCGCTACGTGTTTTTCTGTCATATTCATAGTACTAGGGTGTTGTACCGTGTTAGCCATTATGAATGTAGTGAGAAGTCAAGCAAAATGACCCATTTTATTGGCTGACTAAAAAGATTACAATATGCAAGCTTTCGTGGCAACTCAGGCCCCTTCTACAGGCAAGATGTAGTACAGAAACTGGAGTTCCCTGCGTTTATATACACACTAGGACAAATAACAACATTGGAAAACCTTTAAGAGAGACATCTTAAATGTAAAAAATTAATAGACCTCTTCAGGCTATGATTCACTTAGCAAAACAGAACAATGTACGGTCAAGATCTTTGGATAAGATACCTGTCCAACAATGTCTTTTGATGTTTCAAACGAGTTTTACAATACATTGTGGGTCTGTAGACAGGTTGTCTGTGTCAGTTCAAGAGATGCAAACAATCTTCATATCTGGCCATAAAGCTGTGGGGGGTATTTTTTGTATGTGGATTACTCGTTTAGCCGGATGTAATTGTTGACGATTTGGCATGATCCTGTATATGTCAGTTTTTCAAAACTCTTGCTGGATGTGTTGTCACAACAACACATCCAAATCCTCAAGCCTGCTCGGAGCAGGTTTGTTCGATGTAAACAAAGATTAGCTCACACTTAATCAGTGTCCGTGCATGGAATTCATTCAGTCATGACTTCATGAATGAGCGACCAATTGATATCGGTACGCAAATCATAAGAGAATTTCATATAGAGAGAGTTTTGCGCGATCTGCAAAATCCTTTATTGCTCCCGGAGGAAATTCTTTTCGAAAGATACCGCTTTAGCCAAGGGGGAATATTGTACCTCAAAGATTTATTAGGACTTTATATTCGAAGTCAATCTAGGCGAAGTCAGGCTCTCACAACCAAACAGAAAGTATGCATTGCTTTGAGGTTTTTTGCAAGCGGCATTTTTTTTATATACTGTAGGTGATGCGGAAAATCTAACTAAAAGTGCAGTTTGCCAGGCAATTCGTAAAGTCTGAAATATTTCCTTCGGGTTTTCATAGTGTTTCCTGGACACCTGCGTGTGCAGACAATAAACGAGACGTTTCATGTCATTGCAGGTAGGTAATACACAGGCAAAAACACCCACAGTTCCATGAAGAATCTCACAATCAGCCTAACATTCTCATTACCCAGGATTTCCAAATGTGATTGGGGCACATGGGACTGATCAGAGTGGAGTCTGATTTTGAAAATGTACCTCTCCTCCTTAGAATAATCAGACACAGTGTCTTCATACAAAGTTATTGTCCATTTTACTTGCATTTGTGTCACTCTTTAATTTAATATTGTTTTTTTTCAGTATGCTGCTTGCCCGAAAGTTGTACGAATGGAAGAGAAGGTCTTTGATACGGTTTGCATATTTGCAGCTGGAGATCCACAAAGGGAGAAAAATGAATCACCTATCTATCTATGTAGCTCAAAGTGCTTTACAAGAAAAAGACAGAAAAAATATAAAAATAAAATTAGGCAATACCAATTAAAGAATAAAGTAAGGTCTGATGGCCAGGGAAGACAGAAAAAACAAAAAAAACACTCAAGAAAGCTGCAGAAAAATGGAAAAATTGGAAAACTTTTTATCTCATGTTTCAGAAGCTCTGTTCTGCATCAAGAGTCCAAGTCAAAGCTGACCAATGCTGCATAACAAAATCAAACATTACGGGTGGGGCAGGAATCACATTACTCTTGTCGAGTCCTAAACACATTCATTTTTAGTAAATTAAATAAACCACCACCATAAAATGCTCTAATAAATGAAAGCAGAATGCACTCAGACATGAAGTGCATTTGAACTGTAGACTCGCCTCCCATTGTCACAGTTACATTAATATCTTCAAACTGGAGTACTGAAGCAGGCTGTTAAACTGACGAGTGAATTGACCCTCTGCTTACTGAAGCATTTTGGATATGCTCAAGTATGAGGCATATTCTCTTTCTGGTAATGTTTTCACTTGCTTTGCTTTAACTTTTAGTTTTCAGATGTACACGATTCTCAATAAGCGTGGCACTGTTGCTGTCAGGTAAAGCACAATGTTAGCCAGTGAATAATCTGCTGTTGGTCTGGACTTCTGACCAATGAGTGTTGGGGTGGGTCTTCAGTTCAAATACTTGTTTGCAGCTGAGTGCCTTCCATTTCAGTTCACAAGAGGTTTTTTTTCTCCAGAAATGACTGATTTGGTAATATTTTAATAAAAATACCTGCGCTTGGGACATTGTCAGCAAAAGACTGGATGACTTGACATGTGAATTATGCAAACAAGACTTTTTTTCAGTGATGTTTTGATATTGTCTGCTGTTTTCGAACATTGGTCAGTATTAACTTAAAAAAAGATTCTGATACCATTTAATTTCCATTTTCCATGAAAACATAAGATAAAACACTTTTCTTGGCCACCACTACAAATTACATGAAATAATTAACATAGTAATATATTTTTGGACAGAGTATTCCATTAAAAAGCAGTATACAAGACTCATTTAGTGTCTTCTTTTCCTCAGCAGATATTGCCATAGAAAACTGTGATGTACTGGACAAAACACTACCAATGATGGTCGTGGTTTTCTGTAGAAATCCAGATGTCTTTGATTGTCTCAGACAGAGCAGCTTCTAGTGAACTTTCTTGATCATTATTGATGTAGTGATCATCCATGTTGCTTATAATTTGTGCCCCCCTTTTTTTTAACATTAGTCCTTGATTTTTATTGGTAAAAATATAATTTTGCTTCTCATAATATCCATCACCTACAGATCATAGGAGGAAAACTTATGTAACCTCACTTCCTCCACAGACTCAATTTCCGGATACAGTCCAAAGGACCTGCCATCCCCTCCTGCTCATGACCTCACTTTGGAGTACAGCTCTCAATACAAGCATCTTCCTCTCAACAGTCTATAAAACTGCCATTCTCTCTGAATCAGTCAGCCTCGTGTTGGACTCAGTCTCTGAAGACTACTCTGACTGTATATTATAGCCAAAAGGTGATTTTTTTCCCCCAATATATGGGGTGGACCCCAAAACCTTTTATAAAATCTTTTAACCCACAGTGGTGGGCAAAAGTAGGTTTACACATGTTTGTATGGAAAAAGACATGCAGGTTATATTACAGTAGTTTTATTAACTCAATTATTGAATAAATAATATTACACGAATAAACTCTGTTGTGTACTACTTGTTGTAAACCTACTTTTGTGTACCCCTGTATGTGTGTATAGGGAGAGACAGAAATACAAAGTCTGCCAATGTATTCGTTGCATTTAACAAGGCAGCAGCATTAATGGGTACATTATGGTAATGTAAGGATCACAGATGACTTGACAAAATATAGACTAACACCATCAATGGTGGATTCTACCCTTATGGGACTCTGTAGGAATGGCATAACCCAAATGTAGATGCTGTGATGGACGGCCAGTGTTTCAGTCTGGCCGGGACATCCCTCAACAAAGAAAAGGAGGAAAAGCAGCCTGTAACACAGCCTTTTCAGGGCACTGCATCCCCCAGGACGCTAGATGGCAGCTCCCCTGGACGGAAATGGTTCCCCGGATTTCTTCAGGGCAACATGGGATATGGAGTCCATTTCTTCAGCCCTGTTGGATGACGTGGGTACTGCCAGGGTGAGCTCACCAAGAACCTGGGGACTATTATTGGTACAACAACCCAGAAGTACTTTGGAGTCACGAGGACGGAAGCAGCAGGACTTCCGGGATACTTGAAGGATGATGTGGCATTTGACCCAGAGAAGGAACACTTCTGGGTCATGGACTATTTAATGGACTCTGGGAATACCAGCAGGTGAGCCGGAGTTGGGTGGTAGAGGAACGGAGCTGCTGGGAATGGAGGATTGGATTATTGATTATTTATTGGAAGAACTGTGCAGTGTGCGGTGCTTTGTGCACTTTATTGAAGAATTATTATTAAAGAATCTTCTTGGTGCTTTTAACGTGTGTCCTGGACGTCTGTCTGGTGGGTTTAACAGGGCAACAGCGACCCCTAGCACCCACAATGCCCAGAGTGGAGTAATTTGAGACAAGTGTATTGAAAAGCATAGTTACAAATTCACCCACGAATGCATTAGTGACATTTCACTAAATAGCACACCAAGATCAGTATTTTAAGATATCTCCTTTAACATCTGGTTTAAGGTAATGCAAAATATTAAACATACTGATAATGCTTCTCTAACTTCAAGAAAGAACCTCCAAAATAAAAGGATAAAACACTTTTGCGTGTTGTTGAAAACTCCTAGCAAAATGACCTGCAACAAACTCATTTCAATAAGCTAGGTCAGTCTTCACCCTTTACCTGACAAGGAGACTTGGCTGACAGGCTGTGGAGGGAAATAAAAAAAAGTGGCTGAACAGAGAACTGAATAGCTTTTGTCATTCATCTTGGGCTCCAGGTTGTAAATCCAGTTTTGGGAGTGACATTCTCTGAAGTTTACCATTCAAGCAATAAATTAATCTGTCTTCTCCACAATGAGTGCTCCACTACTACGCTGTGCATAACCTCCCTTTTAATTAACCTAATGCTCTATTCACATATCACCCTAGGAGAACTTTTTATGCTCTAAATGAACATTTCCTTCCCATTCAAGTATAAAGTGACAGAAAATAATACCTACATGTGCATGATGGGAAGTAATTTATGTCATGTTTGCACACAAATCAAACAGAGCTAGTTTGAAAAAGACAGAAATAATGATAGGAGATGTGTGGCAAGAGATGCTGAGAATGAAGAATTAAAACAAAGTAGCAAATAAAGTGTAAGGTGTCACTTCCAAGAGAGAAACTGTTAACTGTTCAGAACAATAATGCTCTGAAAATTCCAACGAAACACTAAAAGAACATCAAGCAAAAAACCTAAAGAGCATTGAACCCCTTCTGAAGCTCATTTTGGTATGAAAATGCTTCCTACTTTTTTAGGCATTTACAAGCAGGGCTGCCGACAGGGGGACAAATATCGTGAGTAAACAGACAGATACATAGGTACCACTTTATTTGTCCCAAAGGGAAAATTTGACTTTTCTGTGGGGGGTTCAGAACAATCTATGAAGAAATTAATTGTTTTTGTAACAGTGGTATCAGTAGCAATATCAGCAATAATGGCAGCAATGACTGCATGGGGCTACAGTAGGTGGCAATGCATAAATGATTTGAACCAATCATGACACTATGCAAATCAGGACCCTGCTTCTAGTGCCCCTCTTCCCATCACAGGATAAAAGTGGCCTCCCCCCTCAGCTGGATTACAGTTATTCAATACTGGACAGCAGGCTGAAATCCATGAGAAACTGCTTACTCACATACAACGGTGTACCAAGAAGAACTGAAAAATATCACACTTTGTCTATTAAATGGAAACTTGAACATCAAGTGAATTTTTAGGATTTCATTAATGAGTTTGCAACTGTCAAAGTTTGTGAAAAGGACCTGTTATTTCCTAGGTTTGTTTTACATGATGCTGAAAGGATGTTGCATTTATTATACAATATTACAAAATACGAGCTGATAATCTTTTTTTCATTTGGCTTGAATATATATATATATATATATATATATATACACACACACACGCTGGTAATGCTTTGCAATCAGGCTTAAATGTTACAGAATGTATGTTGATAATGTTTCATGTTACATTAGTGACGGTGATATTAAATGGCTAATACGTTGTGAGAGTTAGGCTGAGGAGGGGCCCATTAGTACACTTCTGTCCTGGGCCTTGACATGTAAAATTCCACCACTGTTTACCAGCACACCATTTACTCTCTTTAGACTTATAAAAGTAAACTACATTAGAAAAATGCAATGTTGTAACACTTTACATACGATTACAAATGTTGTACAATTAAAAGGACACACTGTATAATTAATAAAAGGGTGGAAAAACTGATAATGGTCTAGTATTATTTTGCAGGGAAATGTACAGTAACCAATTGAATTTGTATTCATGTATTTAGAAAGAGTGCATTTTATAGATACATGCATAACAAAATGCATTATCTCTGCAATTCCATACTTGGTGAAATGCAAATGTTTGTATTGTAATCTCTGTTCCAGTGCTAAAAGCTTTGTCCATGTTTCAGTGAATAGTTACAGTGAATAGTCACATGAATAGTTATTACTCTGGATTTTCACAAGCAAGGTGGAAACACAGAGCTCAATATGAAATGTGCAGTTCACACAAGTTGTCAGATTAAAACCAAGGAGTTTAGCACAAAGCAAACAAGACCTGTTTGATTCACCAGCTGACAGAGACATTTGAAGACTGAGCTATAAGGTTTGTTTCTTATTGCCATACACAGTGAACTAAGAAAATGTTGTATACAAAATAAATTTCAGTTTAAAGCACACCTTGAACATTGAAAGGACACTACATGTTCAAGACTAATTTACAGAGTCACATAAAAAAAGAGACCGTGCAGTGGATTCCCCTACAAGGTTTTTTTTGGGGGGAGTTTTTTCTTGTCTTCTTAGAGAGTCAAGACAGAGGGACTGTCAAAAACAGGGTCTGCTAAAGCCCACTGAGGCATTCCTCGTGTGACTTTGGGCTATAAAAGAAGATACATTGTTGTGTTGTACACCACCACAAAGGGATGTATGTGAATCACAGGGGATTAATCCGGTATTGGGAAGGTGGTTATTATTGTAATTTTATATATATATTTGTATATGGCATATGCCTTTACTTAGGCAGAGTTACAAGAGCAAAATACATCACAATTTATTCCTATTGTTTATATACTTAAATATATATGGAGTGCACACAGGTGAGGTGAGTTTGCTCAGGGCCACAAAGCAAGTTCAGGGCAACAACTGAACTGCCCTTGTAGTTTAAAGTCTAATGCCATTCCCCTAACATCAGAAGGCATGTCTATGAACATAAAGGTTACTTGAGAGGTGTAAGGAAGAAATGCAGCAGAAGCTTAGGAATGGCCAGGTTTATCTATTAAAATAAAGGTGTTATACAGTAATGTGAAAAACAACCTGACAAAAAAATAAAAGGCAGGAACATTCTCAAACCAATGTAATACTAGAATGGAGCACAAGGCAAGAAAGCAGCCCAGGGCACCAGTCCACCACAGTGAAATATGGATAATTACTAACTAACAGGCAATACGCAAGAATAAAAACAGTAATAGGCAGCAATAGAACAGAAAAGTAGCTGTTTACCTTAATGCTCATATGTATTAAAATAAATGAACCGGAGTCATATGCAGATGCACATAAATAGGCCTGAGCAGTGCCACAGACTGATCGACTCCATGCCACGCCGCATTGCTGCAGTAATCCAGGCCAAAGGAGCCCCAACTAAATATTGAGTGCTGTACATGCTCATACTTTTCATGTTCATACCTTTCAGTTGGCCAACATTTCTAAAAATCCTTTTTTTGCATTGGTCTTAATTGATATTCTAATTTTCCGAGATACTGAATTTCGGACTTTCATTAGTTGTCAGTTATAATCATCAACATTAAAAGAAATAAACATTTGAAATACATCAGTCTGTGTGTAATGAATGAATCTAATATACAAGTTTCACATTTTGAATGGAATTACTGAAATAAATCAATCAACTTTGTCATGATATTCTAATTTTATGACCAGCACCTGTAGTACTGAAAATCCTCACTGAATCCTAGAGATGGGAATGAATGGGAAAAGAAATGAATGCCAGCACTTGAGAAAAGACAGGTAAACTTAAGTATACGAGTCTCTAGATACTTCAAATGTGTTAAAACAAAAAGCTTCTACACAGTTACATTTTACTTAGAATATTACGTAGTCTTTAATTAAACAAAGTATACATGTTGTGGTTCCCAGGGAGCAGTTCAGCTTCTCAAACTTTCTGACACACAAGTTCAGACACAAATTTGTCAAAGAATAAAAAGTTTTTATTGTGTGAAACTCTTACACAGGTAATCGTTTCCCACACAACCACAATTCTGATGCTTTGACACACTGCTTCTTTTTCTCTCCTCCGCTCTTCCAGGCAAGCTTTGTCTTCCTTCTCCGGACTCTGGCACCCAGGACAGCTGCAAGCTACTCCTTTTAAGTAACACCTGGGAGTACTTCCACTCTCCAAAAACTGTGACCCGGAGGTACATCCAGGTGAGGCTGACGCCCGATAAAGTAAGGCTTGTTAATCCTCTCAGTGCCCCTGGCGGTACCCACAGAACCCAACAGGGCTGTGCCCACGGACTGCAGTTCCCAATGGGATTTACTAGAAAACAGAATGAACCTTAACAAAACTGATAATGTCATTTCTCAATGTAGTCCCCACCCTTCTCAATGCACTCTTCACAATCCACTCCCATTTTCTAACTTTAGCTTGACTCCCCTTCGTATAACCGTGCCATAACCCAGGGAGGCTGCAATCTAACACCTTGGGGGAGACAAGTGTGCCCAAAGCACACTGCCTTCCTCTGTCCTTCCATGCCACCAGCATCCTGGCTGGGCAAGGATTCCAGCACAGCTCCAACCGGGATGGTAGGCACAGTGTGGCGTGCGTCACAATATATAAAACTATAAGTGTGTTACAGCTAATCATCATGACAGTAGTGCCTAATTTCAAACACTTTGTGCAAATGCCCCCTGCTCGCTTTGCTCACCAATCCCTCGGCCTGCACTTTGCTCCAGCCACTTCGTGTCTCTGCCGCTCGCGTATGTAGATTTCACTTTCACCAGTCTTTTCTCAAATCTTTTAATACTCGTGGATACGACTCTTCATTGGGAAGAAACACTACTTTTCCCTGATGGCAGCACGAATTACACGATCTACAAGTCTCCAACTTAAAATTTAAAGCCAAACAATATCTACATACTTCTGCCATATCACCTATGTCCATATATTCGATCTCTTTCTCTGGTCCGTTATTTCGCCGAGTAATAATTTCCATTTGTTAGCGCTAATGCGATCTTTACTATCAGTTTTTTGACACTTTCGAATTTTAGTACTTTCATAATCTCTAACCTGCTCTGCATGTGTATCACGCCAACGTTTTTGAACCTCTTTACGATGTTCTACTTTGTCTTCTACTCTTTGTCTTTTATTTCCAACCCCGCTGAGAGAGTGCAGGAACTGGGTCTGACAATAGCATTCACACAAATGAGAAGTGACTAGACCGTGGGCGTGGTTGTAAATGTTTGAGAGGAGGGCGGGACTTGTCAAAATCTCTTGGCAAAAATCATCTCAGAGAAAGTCTCGTCCCGGGATTTCCTTTTATAATAGATAGATATACAATGAGGACATTTTCATGGTGTAAGGGACGGCCGGCAGTTTATCCCAGCCTGGACGCCCCAATAACGGAAGGATAACGGAAGGCAGCTTATCAGGGACACTGCCTCCCCCAGGACGATAGATGGCAGCTTCCCTGGACTGCTGTGGTGCCCCAGATGTCCACAGGGCACTATAGGAATTGGAGTTCGGCAACACAGTCCTGCTGGGTACCATGGGTGCTGCCAGAAGATGCTGCAGGGAGACTGGGGAGTCCCTACTGTGTACATAGTCCAGAAGTACTCAAAAGTCATGGGGACGGAGAACGGACGTACTTCCAGGCTGGAGAAAAATACAGTTCTCCATCTGACATGGGTCAAGGACTATATGAAGGACTGGTGGAGACCCAGCAAGCGAGCCAGAGTTGGGAGGGAGTATGACAGAGCTTGCTGGGAGGAGAGGAGGAAAATTATTTTGTTGATTTATTGTGTGTTTGGTGGATGTGGTGCTTTGGAGGCACTATTGAAAAGAAAAAGATTAAAAATCTGCTTAGTGCTTTTAAACTTGTGTCCAGAGTATGTGTCTTTTGGGTTTCATGGGGAAACAGCACCCCCAAGTGTCCACAATAGTTAAACATCCAAAGATGTAAAACTGAAGGTAAGATACCTGATTATATATTGGATTTTTTTTTTTTTTACCCAGAATGCTCCACAATACTTAAGTTACTCAGAGAAGCAGTAAAAAGAATGTGAAATTTAGAGCAACTGTGCTGACAATTGGATAGATTTTGTAAACCATGCCATACCATAACATAAGCCCGTTCTGAACAAGATGGAAAAAAAAGAGCAGCTGCCACATTTAAGACCATCTACAACTGTGGTGTAACACCTCAAAGCCATCCTGACAGTCATGAAGCCTTTGGATCTTTATTTGGAAGCCAATAAAAACAGATCAAGCTGGAAAGCCTGGAAGTGGGCTCTTATTGTTCCTGGCACTAGACTAACTAAAAATGCCTTACAGTCCGTTCTACTCTTTTTTGGGAGGAGATCAGAAATGAATTTTAAAGGATACATGTCAGAAGGGAGCAAGCTATCCTCAGTAGGATCAGACAGGAGACTGGACACAAATGAAATAGAAAGCTAAAATTGCTGTTATCATCTCAAAAGCTCGGTAGCAAAAGGTAAGTGACATTTGATTAATTTATATATCTTGCTGTCATTTTGACTATTGCACCATTACATGGCATAGCAACAGTAAATATTGTTTAGAGAATATTATGGTATATATGTATATATCTATATATAAAGTATACATACAAACATTACATGTTAAAATGTTGAAGCTACTGTATATTCTGGCGGGGCATGCTTAGTATTTCCAGTTAGACAGTAATGTTAACTTACTTCAATTATTTTCTGAGACATGCAGTTAGAAGGTGGACGCTGTTCAGCCTCGTCCGTGGTTCTGCTGGAGTGATATTAGTGTCATTGAGCCCATTTACTGTTCTGGGTGTACTGACAACAAAAGTCGGCATCTGATATGGCTCTTCATTATTAACACACTTAAAGGGAGTTTAGTAAACTGGCTGTGACATCCCAAATTTAAGTTCAAATGCATATTGTAAAGGTAATGTTTTCGTGAATGTAAGCCAAACTTTGAACCTCACTATAACATCACAACTGAGTGACACAGACAACATATACCATTCATCCTTACTAATAGCCCAGTGATATTTTTGTATACCAAAGTATAATTTAAATTTTACAGAAAGTTTTTCCCCTTGCAGCAGGTTATGTTTTATTTCTTAACACATGTATTGTGTTCTGTATACACGGCACACATTTATATGATAGATAGATAGATAGATAGATAGATAGATAGATAGATAGATAGATAGATAGATAGATAGATAGATAGATGTGTGAAAGGCACTATATAATAGATAGATAGATAGATAGATAGATAGATAGATAGATAGATAGATAGATAGATAGATAGATAGATAGATAGATAGATAGATAGATAGATAGATAGATGGCACTATAAGATACAGTGCATTCGGAAAGTATTCACAGCGCATCACTTGTTCCACATTTTGTTATGTTACAGCCTTATTCCAAAATGGATTAAATTCATTTTTTTCCTCAGAATTCTACACACAACACCCCATAATGACAACGTGAAAAAAGTTTACTTGAGGTTTTTGCAAATTTATTAAAAATAAAAAAAACTGAGAAATCCCATGTACATAAGTATTCACAGCCTTTGCTCAATGCACCTTTGGCAGCAATTCCAGCCTCAAGTCTTGTTGAATATGATGCCACAAGCTTGGCACACCTATCCTTGGCCAGTTTCGCCCATTCCTCTTTGCAGCATCTCTCAAGCTCCATCAGGTTGGATGGGAAGCGTCGGTGCACAGCCATTTTAAGATCTCTCCAGAGATGTTCAATCGGATTCAAGTCTGGGCTCTGGCTGGGCCACTCAAGGACATTCACAGAGTTGTCCTGAAGCCACTCCTTTGATATCTTGGCTGTGTGCTTAGGGTCGTTGTCCTGCTGAAAGATGAACCGTCGCCCCAGTCTGAGGTCAAGAGTGCTCTGGAGCAGGTTTTCATCCAGGAAGTCTCTGTACATTGCTGCGGTCATCTTTCCCTTTATCCTGACTAGTCTCCCAGTCCCTGCCACTGAAAAACATCCCCACAGCATGATACTGCCACCACCATGCTTCACTGTAGGGATGGTATTGGCCTGGTGATGAGTGGTGCCTGGTTTCCTCCAAACGTGACGCCTGGCATTCACACCAAAGATTTCAATCTTTGTCTCATCAGACCAGAGAATTTTCTTTCTCATGGTCTGAGAGTCCTTCAGGTGCCTTTTAGCAAACTCCAGGCGGGCTGCCATGTGCCTTTTACTAAGGAGTGGCTTCCGTCTGGCCACTCTACCATACATGCCTAATTGGTGGATTGTTGCAGAGATGGTTGTCCTTCTGGAAGGTTCTCCTCTCTCCACAGAGGACCTCTGGAGCTCTGACTGAGTGCCCATCAGGTTCTTGGTCACCTCCCTGACTAAGGCCCTTCTCCCCCGATCACTCAGTTTAGATGGCCGGCCAGCTCTAGGAAGAGTCCTGGTGGTTTCGAACTTCTTCCACTTACGGATGATGGAGGCCACTGTGCTCATTGGGACCTTCAAAGCAGCAGAAATTTTTCTGTAACCTTCCCCAGATTTGTGCCTTGAGACAATCCTGTCTCGAAGGTCTACAGACAATTCCTTTGACTTCATGCTTGGTTTGTGCTCTGACATGAACTGTCAACTGTGGGACCTTATATAGACAGGTGTCTGCCTTTCCAAATCATGTCCAGTCAACTGAATTTACCACAGGTGGACTCCAATGAAGCTGCAGAAACATCTCACGGATGATCAGGGGAAACAGGATGCACCTGAGCTCAATTTGGAGCTTCATGGCAAAGGCTGTGAATACTTATGGACATGTGCTTTCTCAATTTTTTAATTTTTAATTAATTTGCAAAAATCTCAAGTAAACTTTTTTCACGTTGTCATTATGGGGTGTTGTGTGTAGAATTCTGAGGAAAAAAATGAATTTAATCCATTTGGAATAAGGCTGTAACATAACAAAATGTGGAAAAAGTGATGCGCTATGAATACTTTCCGTATGCACTGTAGGTAGGTAGGTAGGTAGGTAGATAGATAGATATGAAAGGCACTATAAGACAGACAGACAGAGACTTTATTAATCCCAAGGGGAAATTCACATTTTTAGGAGACTTTTCAGCCATAGAAGATTTATCCATCGTAAGTTCAGGTTTGCTGCCAGTGGGATCATGTTAATAAGAGCACTACTGCTCTTTGCAATTTAAAATGGCCACCCCTGCTTTGGGCTGCACCTTCATGAGGCACTGGAATGGTTTAGTAATGTGACACTCAATGAACTGTCCTTGACAACAGACTGTGAGGCTAACCATTACATGGCTCATTCACACAAGCTCTTATACCAACCAAGTCAATTTAGAATCATCGATCAGCCTAATGTGCTTGGGGTGTATGGGAGAAAACCTGAAGAAACACACACAGATAAGGCATGCAGATTCTACATCAAGTCAGACCAGGCCAAGAATTCCTATCCAGTTTCCAGGAGCTATGAGGCAGCAGTGCAAGCCATTGTGACTCCACAAAACAGAACAATGAACAGCATTACTGAATGTCATTGGTACAAATAAATAACACTGAGAAAAACAATCTATCAGAAGAATCCTATATAAATACATATATGTCTTGTCTGTACACCTAGAAATCTACTGTACATGCACCGACTCTTTAAACATTCATTTTCATTCCCTTTCTCGTCACTAACACCCCCTCACCCACCAACTTCGTCAGTTTCTGCTATCAAATTAGGTACCGCAGTCCTGCTGCAAGGAAATTGGATGCAAAACAATACATGTACCTATACCAACAAAATGTATTTGCAAGGTGAAGATTAAAACAAGATATTACTTTGTTAATGCAGGGTAAAAAATGGCCAGCAATAGAAGGTTCAATAAGCAATTTGTCTTGATGAGAGGAAAAATAATGACATGCCATATCAGTTATTCTGCACCAAAGGCTTCCCATTGACGGAGGGCTACCTCTGAAGTATTTCAGTTCCACTCCAGCTGCTGAGAAGATGGAGTGTTAAATATTTAAACACAGGCTCTTAACAGAAACCTGGAGAATAAAGCAGTGTTGCAATAATTAGAATTCTGAAATATTAATTTTGGCTTTTATTTTTCCATAACCTTGACAAACGTGTTATTCAAGAGGCCACATCTCTAAACTAAGAGAACAATTTTAAGCAGAGAGGTGATGGGAAAAGGTTTTAGATGACTCATGTGAAAACAGGCACAGTGTCACTTTTAAGAAGCATCAAGGTTGGCTTCTACAAATCCTCAAAGGCCTCGTCCTAGTACTGGCACAACATATTCATGTAAAGTCAGCTTAGCTATATACATAACAGACGGCGAACCTGTAAAGTTTAATTTAATTAATTCTGAGCACGCTAGAGATAATCTAATAAATGTATCAGAAAACAACTGATAAAGATTATCATTCCTATTCCACATACTTTGTTACTTACAACATTTTAAACAAGTCATTTTGCAATAAATTCCTATTATGCAGCATTCTCTTTTAGGGCTTAGGTACATGTCGGGTCATGGGGGTCCAAGGGTATATTCCGTTATTGTATTAATAATTTGTGGCGACCCCCCAAGAAATGGAGTTAAATGTATTGCAGGATAAAGATGATATGGACTACACAAGAATTTATACATCACGCTATGCATCACTTGTAAATCTCCACTTTCACAAGTTTATATCCATAAAGAGAATGGAATTCATCATATACCCATGGAAAGTAAGAATGGCTTTTGTTTGTCATTCTATTGTTCAAAAGCACTATTACTGCTTCACCATCCCCTTTGAAACTCAGAGCTACTTTCCTCATCTATTGTATTTCTTGCTCTATGATAGACGCCCAAGATCCACTAGAAAGGCCCAAATTTAATCCTTTTGCCTAATTTCGTCACAATGAAGAACATAACTTTGTAATTGTTATCCACTATGTATAAAAGTATATAATATGATTTTAAAGGAAAAACATGGCAGAAGGGCCAGTAATGTTCACAGCAGCATTAGAAAGATAATTTTTGCACAGATTATGAATCTACTTTACTAAACACTAAAATTAAAAAAAATAAAATTCAGTAACTGTACCACTTCAAATTTAAATTACAAGCCCAATCTTTCTTACATGAAAGAAATCAAGGCACTGACCAACTGCCAGACTACTGAAGAAAATCGGAAGCTGAAATGATGAATGATGCTTTAAATTTTCAACAGAATTCAAGTTCTTTTTCCTTTTCTTCCTTATGGGCAATGAATAAAAAAAATAAACCATAAGATCAAAGTTTGTGGACACCTGACCATCACATCTATCTGAGGTTATTGGGCATTGTCTGAGAATTTCATTAAATAATCAGTCCAAGCTCTGGATGATATGAAGATTCCTTTATTTATACCAAGCAAGCCCAGCTGTTACCTTAAACAGGTTTCAGGCGGAACTGAGACAGCATTGAATGAATGAAAATGTATAATTCTTGGACATCCTATGGCAATTGCAACTGTACATTAAGGGCACATCTTTTGTTATATCAGTCTGTCCTAGGTAAATAATTCTCCTTATTGTGCTAAATTCCAGAGTATTTGACCTTTGTACTAAAGAATATATACTTCAACTTAGCATAAAACTTTGTTAATGTAAAACATGTCACCTTCAACATCCCACTACAAAGCCATGTGCAGGCCCATAAAGTTCATCCATTTCTTTATGAACCTGGCTTTGCGCACAGGGGCACAGTCATGCTAGAACAGAAATAGTTGCTACAAAGTTCTTAAGTGCACAATTGTCTAAAATGTCTTTGGATGGTGTAGCATTAACATTACCTTTCACTGGAACCAAAGGGGTCTAGCACGAACCTTGACATTATTCTTTCTGCACCAACCTACAGAAGGCAAGGCAATACACAATAATAATAATAATAATAATAATAATAATACAACTAATTACATTGAAATACATTGTTTTTCTCGCTACTCAAAGTGCTTAGATAGAAGGGAACCACTTCGACCACCATCAATGTGTAGCACCCACCTGGATAATGTGACAGCAGACAATACTGACAGAGTACGCTCACCACACATTAGCTATCAGATGGTGAAGGGGTGAGAGAGATAGCCAATTAGAGACAGGGGATGATTAAGAAGCCAGAATTAATGAGGCTGTGATAGGCCATTTAGTCTGGACATCAGGATAAACCCTACTCTGTATGAGGGATGCCCAGGGATCTTTTATGACCATAGACACAGAAGAATGGCATCATAATTACAGCTCAGTGTCCCTGTGACTGCACTGGGATCCAGATTCAGACCCCAGGGTGAGCGTCCCTTACTGGCGTCACAAACACTTCTTCCAGCAGCAATGCAAGCTTTTTGCCTACGTGGTTTCCTGCCAAGTAATGGCCGGGCCCAAATATGCTTACCTTAGGTGGATGACCTCCTTCTGAAGCACATGTGGTATGGCTGCTGGATACATAGTACAGAAGGTAGCACTGCATTGGCATTCCCAAGCCCAGATTCGCTCATCAGACCTCCAGTTAATGAAGCATGATTCATCATTCCAGAGAACACATTTCCACTACTCCAGAGTTCAATGGCGACGTGATTTACGCCACTCCAGCTGATGCTCACCGTTGCTCAAAGTGAACTAGGCTTGTGTGCAGCTCCTCTGCCATGGAAATCCATGCATTGAAGTTTTTGTGCTGATTTTGCTCCAGAGTAGTCAGTGGCCCGACTTTAAACGTTTGCATGATTTATCATTTTGTAGCTGAGCTGTTCTTGCTCCTCAACGCTTGCACTTTACAATAACAATAGTTACAGTTGACCAGGTGTAGGTCTGGCAGAGCAGACATTTCTCATAGTGAATTGTGGCAAAGACGGCATCCTACGACAGTACCACATTTAAAGTCACTGCGCTTTTCATTCCAACACATTCTACTGCTAGTGCATGACAATGGAGAGGGCATGGCTACGTGCTTCATTTTATTCAACTGGTAACAATGGGTGTGGACAAAACACCTGAACTCAGAAATATGGAGGGGTGTCCACATACTTTTGTGCTAATAGTATAACTTCAAGAATACAAGAAGGCAATATAAAGATTAAATTTAGGTTTGCAGAGTTAATACTGCACCGTCGCATTCTGCAATGGTCATCAACATAGTATAGCGTCTTTTCTTTCAAAATGACATTACTTATTTTAGAAGTGTCAGATATCTAGTGGGAATAACACTTGCCACTGAACGATTGCTGTCAAAAACTAACGAAAAGATAAACTGAGGTAGACAATAGTATACTCCTGCAAAGTCCACCTGTCTCAGACATCGGAGAATGCCCAAGAAGAAAATGGGGAATGTTGGCAGTGAGAGTAACAAGTAGGGATGCATACTTTCTAAGGTAGAGAGATATGCATGTTCTGTTGACACTGCCACAGCAGGTAAACTAAATCCAAATAAAGGCTTTCTGGGCATGTTTTAAGTTAGAATTTTGTATTGGGTGCTTATTCAAATGAAAGACACGCACCACCATTTTTTATTACTGGGATTGAAATACATCAAAAACTTGATTAATTCTAAGAATTCATGTCTAAAGCTATTAAATAACCCATTTCACAGATGTTCACAAGATGACAAATTTCACCTCATATAATTCAATGGCAGAACCCTTTAGTTATTAGAACAGCATGCTTACACCATATAGACGTATAAACAGTCAATGTTCTAAATAAATTCTAGCAGACTCACACCTGGGGGCCATTGTGTTACAACACCTTCACTTTCATTGCAGTAATTTTAACTGTCAGCATTATAAAGTTGTCTGATGGCCATGGTACGCAGCATAGAAAATCATAACTTGGAAAGCATTAACGAGTAGCTTTTATCATCCAACTACTCACCTGATAACAAGCTTCCCTCCATCACATCATTTCTTAAAATGTCATGCCACTGTCCACAACACAAAAACTCTTGAAATTCAGTAAGAATAAGGAGATGTCAGGCAGAGAAGACTGATGTTTTTTTACATGAAAGAGTAAAATAAACAGCAAAACAGAATTTCCACAGAGCTGTCAGTATTTATAAACTTGTGCATATTCAATTTTTTTTATACTCTTTTATATGTCCAGTTTGAGTTTAACAGCTCACGCTTCAAAATCTTTTGAAATATTCATACTGCGCTAATCATTCTATCAGTGGGTGGAAAGCAATGAATCTGTTCTAAGCTATGATGAAACACTGATGGGGCAGACTGTTTTATAAACTGGACATCAGCTGTTTTGTTTTTTTTTTTTTTTTTTTAAAATAACTTTGCAAACGAGGACAAGGAGACACACATTATGCTGTTGCTTCTTGAATCCACGGATTAAAATTTCACACTAGGCAGATTCCCCCTACAGAGTTTTCCTGCTCGCCCCACATCTGTATAGCCGTTCCTCCATCGACTTCAGAAATGGTTTTGAATCAGCCTTGTGTGTGGCTCTGTGATAAATTAGTGCCCTGTCCAGAGTTAATTCCTGTCTTTCCCTCTTCTCTGGAGAAACCACGTCTGGTGGGAGCACTACTAGCCTCCTGAAACACCTTTAAGAGCTTCTGTTAAGAGACCCGATTACTTTGGCACCTCAAACTTGTTACCGTTTTTATTTATTTTTTATTTTCATCATTTAATAGGCTTGCCCATTAGACAGGCTTTTACCAGGCTGATAACCCAACTCTTAAATGTGTCTCTGCATTTATATTACAATGGAAATACATCCCAGTAGTTTAACTGAAAGGTGGAACCTTGAGGACCTTTAAATTCTGACACTGTTTTAGACATATTAGGTGAACTAGAATTAATGAGCTATGTGGCATAAATGGTCTGTTCCAATTTATTTTTTTTATTCTTATAACTGGAAATTTAAATAAGCTCATAAAAGCAAACAGAGTTGCATGTTTTCTTGCTAAAATAAATAATTCTCTGTGTTTGCTAGCCATATGACCATAGCAAGCTTTATTAAACTAAGCAATAACAAATTTACACAAATGTATTAGGCATTATCTTTGACAATGGAATGTCGTTTAAAGTACATATTACAAAACTATCCAAAACTCTTTTATTTTACTCAAAAATGTTGGAAAATTGAGGAGTTTTCTAAATATGTGGTTTACTGAAAATTTAGTGCAATTTGACTACTGCAATGTTGTTCACTGGCTGCTCAAATCACTCTTTATCCTGTTTTCAGTTCATTCAAAATGCATGCTACAAGAATTACTGCAAGAAGAAGAACAATAACTCCAGTACTTAAGTCCTTACACTGGCCACCAGTTAAGTTTTGGGCAGATTTCAAAATTCTCTATTTAACATATAAAGCCTTAAATGACTAAGACCCTACTTACTTATCTCAACTTCTCCTTATGATTCCAAGGATTAATAGAACAACAGTGGAAGGTCAAACTTTTCATGGCAGGGCCTGGAGGCTGTGGAATGGTCTGACTGCTACTATAAGAAGTGCTGCTTCAGTCTCAGCTTTTAAATCTAGGCCATTTACATATCCTGACTAGAGCTGCTGCATACTGGATCTCTGTTGCTGATCATTAGCACTAAAATATAAATAATACAATATTTATAAACGGTTACTAACTTTCCCCATTCGGTTTCTCTTCTCAGAATCTTCATGTAGCACTTGGTGCCACTGCTCTACTACCAAGTTGTCTGCCTGTCTCTGGAAAAGTCAACTTAGATAAAGAAGCACTCGAATCATCGGGTAGAAGTGTCCTTTCATCAGATTGGTCGTCCCAGCACTGACTAAGCTATAGAATGGCCAATAGGAGGACAGCAGCTTATTGACAGAGGCCTCCAGGACTCTGACTGTGTCTGGCTTTTCTACAACCTGGGCATGGTTCTACAATTAGCTGATGGACAGATATTGCTGTTTTTTGGTTTTGTTATTAGTTAGTTACTACTTTGTTTTTGATGTATTCAAACAAGCCTGTATCCTCATATTCGATATATCTGTATTTAGTGAGTGGTATGATCTATTCTTGCATTTTGCTTTGAGAGTTGTCGTGATACTCTGCGCCCACACTTTGTGAGGAGTGCTATGCAAGAACAAAGTAGTTTGTACTGTTGTGTTGGATTTCTAAGATGACAATGATAGATTGGCATTACATTCTAGTTTATTTAGACCACCGCTTCCGACACGATCTGATAACAATGCAACTGTTACTTTTCTTTAAAATTGAGAAGATTCTCAGAAAAAAGTTTCTACAGCTTTCAGTGTTCAAGAGCCTATTCAGTTTCTCCACTTTTTTCACTTAGTTTTAAGTTTCTTATTTTTTATGTTTTATCTAGCCAGCAGGTAATTAAAGTGAAGTGAACATCAAAACAGTTAAAGCTAACCAGGTAACCGGGACTCTCATTTGTGTTTCTTATTAAATAGAACTTTCACAGCATGTTCTTGAGAGGAGAAAACATAAAAATTTGTAAGAAAAACAAAATTCAGGCAGTGTGGGCAACAATTCTACCCAATCCATAAATTATTCTATTGATTAAAAAAAAAAAAAAGTAAAATATACACTGGCAGGTAATTCTACCATAACAGATTGATATCAAGAAAAGAAACTGATTGTCTAATTAAACGGTATGTTTCATTAACAATAAGAATTGGTTTCTAATTAAGGAAACTGTTGACATAAAAGCCTGCAGTCAATGTGGCTGTACTCCCTGCAAGCAAGGCTTTTGTAATAAATGTGTTGCAATGTTTTAGGCGGACTCTTTTTTTAATTAGAATCACACAGTGTACATCCAGCTAGTGGACACAAATATTCATTATGGGGAAACAAAGTAATGGGAGGCTTACGCCAGTTTTATGCACTTTGCACATGAAGGCAGAAATCGCTTACATTTCATTAGAGAGGCACCAAGGACATTAAAACGGCTTTGTGTTTGAAAACCCAGACTTTCCAATCAAGCAGACTTGGTGCATTCTCATCAAAGAAGAGAACATTTTGGTGAACAGGTAAGAACTATCAGTGAGCTTGACAAAATATTCAAAATAAATTTTTTTGACTGTTTTAACCTTAGACACTTACTTACATATTTACTTCAATAGTTTTTAATAAAATAAATCAATGTATACAAATACAGATTACATGCATTATAGGCTCAATGGCACATTTTCAAACATTTTCTCTCCCTGTGAAAAAATATATTTAACAGCAATAGAGTGTGAGGGACAGCCGGCAGCTCAACCCAGACAAAACCCCCAGGATGCTAGATGGCGACTTCCCTGCAGCTTAACGGTGCCCCAGATTCCCACAGGGCATTATGGGAGATGGAGTTTGGCTTCAGAGCCCTGCTGGGTACCGTGGGTGCCGCCAGGGGACGCCGCAGGGAGACATGGGGATTTCGGTTTCCAATATAGCCTGGAAGTACTCCCAAGTCATGGGGACAGAAGTACTTCCAGGCTGAAGAAAAATGTAATTCTCCATCTGACCCGGAAGTGCTGACAAGTCACGTGAACAGAAGAGGAGAAGCACTTCCGGGTCAAGGACTATATAAAGGACTGGTGGAGACCCAGAAAGTGAGCCGGAGTTGGGAGGGAGTGTGACAGAGCTGCTGGGAGGAGAGGAGGAGAATTGTTATGTTCAGTATTGTACGATTATTATTGTTATTACCGGTTTATTGTGGTGGAGGAGCTCTGGGGCACTTTAAAGAAGAAAATTAAAATACTTCTTGGTGCTTTTAAACTTGCGTCTGCATCTGTCTGTTGGGTTTCATGAGGCAACAGCGCCCTCAAGCGTTCATTTGTTGACAAGAGCTTAATGGAAATGTAGTACACAACACACAGCCATTTCTCAAATGATCTGTTATTCACTAAGCTGCCCATTAGGATGACCAAATCAAATTTTTGAATTTTGTTTCAAGATACTAAGCTAAAATTATTTCCATTACCCTGCTATTAAATTTCAGTTACAGTACAGAGTGAAGTGCAAGGATGAACAAAGGGAGTAACTGAAACGGTGAGGTTTATAATCTGATTTTGACTTTTATTATTTGGAAGAAGGAGCAAACGGTCATATTATAATTCATGTCAGCAAACAAAAGCCTATTAAAATTAATCTTTTATGACTTAAAATTAATCTCAGATGACTATTAGAAAAACAAATTTTCATTTGTATTGTGCCAATACAAAGTGATGCTTGCCGACAACTCACAGTACACACATTACAAATACAGTCATTCCTTCTGACTATTCACTTTCATAGAAATTGGGACTGAAAAAGAGAAAAAAAAACACACTGCAGAGGACAAACAGTTTACTGTATTACTGAACCATGAGCACGCTGTCTAAGTGCTGTACTAGCAGAGGTAAAATGTAATGCTGAAAAGCTATAATATTACAAAAATAAAGGAGCCATATTGAGTGTAACACAGAAAAAATAATAAAGGCATGACCCATAGAATACCATTTTAAACACATACACACGCTATATATATATCTATACTAATAATCTATACTAATAAAAGGCAAAGCCCTCACTGACTCACTCATTACTAATTCTCCAACTTCCCATGTAGGTAGAAGGCTGAAATTTGTCAGGCTCTTTCCTTACAGCTTACTTACAAAAGTTAAGCAGGTTTCATTTCGAAATTCTAAGCATAACGGTCATAATGGTCGACAACGTCCGCCATGTTAAACTTTCTTATTTATGGCCCCATCTTCACGAAATTTGGTAGGCGGCTTCCCTGCACTAACCGAAACCGATGTACATACTTATTTCGGTGGTATGACGCCACTGTCAGCCGCCATATTGAACTTTCCAACGGTTTTTGTTACTTATGGGCCCATCTTCACGAAATGTGGTACGCGGGTTCCCAACGCTAACTGAATCCTACTTACGCACATATACAAGTCCATAACCTGCAGCTCAGTCACCGTGTGAGGTGGCGTTGGGTCCCCCCACGCCACCCACATAGTTAGCTGCCTGCTTATGTAAGGACGTCCGTCGCTCCGGTCTCTTCATTCCCTTCCTTGCTTCGCCACAGTATTCACGTCTCCCTGCTGATAACTGCAGCCTTTTTATTTAATCCATGGCTTCTCCGCTGTTTTATTGTTCGTTTATTACGATTATAGTTATTGTGTAGGTATTTTAGACTTAGTTTACATTGTTCAGGTACCCATTTCCTTTATCGTTCCAACCGTACCCCCATGAACATGTCTATCGAGGTGATCACCATCGATCAAAGAACTGTCACTTACCGAGTGGTTCCATGCCCGGAGATGGCGACTGCCTTTTCCATTCTCTGTGTTACATATTACACGGCCATATCAGGCTCACTCTTGATATCCGGAGGAATATTGTGTCTTATGTATTGAATGACTGGGAAAGGTTCAAGGTGTGGACTGATGACAGTACAGGAGATAATTATACTACACAGGAGCACTAAAAGAGTGAAATGCTTAAGCCCTTCACCTATGGTTCTGCATGTGAGTTGATGGCTGCCGCTGAATTGTTCGGTTGTCGCTTTCAAATGTACCGAAATGGCCAAATATTTTACACCTTTGGACAACCGCCAATGCCTCTTAAACATCTTAGATTCACAGGTGACAATTTGAGTAGTGGACACTTTGATGTTTATGAATGTTTAAACTCTCAAAACCTGGATGCAAAGTTATCGATGAAACCCATTTCAATTCAAACGCCTCCAATTTCCAGTAAGGTTCTGCTTTGCAATGACAATTAATAAGTCTCAGGGACAGACCCTACAAAAGGTTGGCATTGATTTGAGGCGAGATTGCTTTTCACATGGCCAACTATACGTTGCATGCTCAAGAGTAAGCTCAGTGCACAGCTTGGTCATATTACAACCGGAGGGCCGAACTGACAACGTGGTATACAAAGAGATCCTTAACAAATAATTATTGGTATATTTTCCCTCAGTTTAAAAAGGTTTACTTTTCTTCTTAATAAAAATTTTAAACCAGTACTTCGCCGTTGCGAAGCGCAAGTATTTTGCTAGTATTATATATATTAGTGTGAGAGAGAGTATGTGTGTGCACGTGTATACACATATATGTACACACACATACATAAATAAAATGTACATATACACACAACAGAGATATGCATATAAATATATATATATTATATATATAGACATGCACACAAATATATAAATATACACAGTCTGTTACAGAAATAATTTAAGAGTTCAACTGAGAGCAAGAGAAATAGATTTAAGTTTTGAAAAATTAACAATTGGATGGAGGCCTCAGAGTGCAACAATGCACAAAAGTGCCATTTCTAAAACCACAGTGATTTAATTACCAGGTAAACACAAAGGTTAACAACAAGAAGACACTGCTGGTCCAGCTACTCATGAGGATGTGATGGTTATGTATAAAGTGCAAAATAGCAGCCCATTGCCAATGTCATGTTGTTAAAATGTTAGCCAAGTGTGCACTGTTTGTAAATAAAATTGGAGAAGAAAAGGAAATAAAGTCAAGATATTTCACTGGACTTATTTGCACAACAGATGCATATATACAGCTGTGCTGAAAACAACAATTACCTACAACACCATGATAACTAGCAAAAGTCTCACTATGAAGCACGTCAGTCAGAATTAAGTTAGAAATAATGACAGTCTAAAATCACGAGTATTAAAAAGAAAATAAGCTTTAAATTACAAACCCTCTTTTACACAGAACTATATTAAACACTGTGGTACGCGGCTGGAGGTCAGACCCGGCCGGGACGCCTGGAAGGACTAGGTAATGGCTTATTTATCCTCCGGGCCACGAGGGGGCAACCGCCCTGGAGTAGAAGAGGCCCACGGAAGGGGAGCAGGGAGGCTCAAGACCGCTGGGACCTCTGGTCGCCGCCAGGGGGTGCCCTGAGCCTCATAGAGCCCGGGACTTATACACTTCCGCCACACCCATGGAGGACAATCCTTCCAGGGTCACCCGGAGTGCTTCCGGGTGCTCTCCTGATGCTTCCGCCACACCAGGACGTGACGTCAGGTAGAGCACCTGGAGCTCATCCGGGTGAGGATAAAGGGAGCCGCCTCCCTCCTGTCAGTGAGCTGGAGTCGGGAGCAGGAGCAGGGTGAAGCTCCTGGAGAGACAGTGCAGGTGGCCCAGGGACAAGGAGAGAGAAGGCCCAGGAGAAAGGTGACTGGGGCTAGAGGCACTGTGTTGGTGTGCGGGACTGTGACTTGTGTTGTTGTGGAAGACAAAATAAAAGGCATTCTTGATAAAAATGCGGTGTCTGACTGGTGGTGTCCAGGCAAATATCACAACACAGTCATGTTATAATGGCCTTTTTTAATTGCTTTGGCACATCCTGAAGTTTACAAAGTACAGCATTGTCATACCACAAAAATATTTTTCTGCAGTAAAAATCAGTACATTCATGTAGATAACACACAGCTGACTGTTAAGTCTTTATGATCATAATTACAGCAAGAGACAAAACAGAATTACAGAAGTAAAAAAAAAAAAAAAAAAAAAAAAAAAAAAGACAACCAATATACACACACACACACACACACACAATCACACATTCTTTCTAGATTGTTTTTTTGGAGTCCCACTTAGTAAGAATATAAATAGTAATACAGACGCCAATATATTGATGACCATAAGGAAAAGAAAACTGCACAGTACACAGATCATTAATGGAAAATGCCTATCTAAATATAGTATAAGCAACTGATAATGGCAAACCTAAGCTGATACAGTGTCCTAATGGATCGTTGCTGTCCAGCACGGGAATATCACCACCACATATTGGCCAGGTTCAATGCTGCAAAATGTACTGAGAAAAAGTTGTTCTACTTACAGTGCATCCTGAAAGGCTCAAAAACATCGAAACAAACACAACAACCTAAATAAGGTATACCTAGCTTGTACTATAAAAGGCTCTACCTTGAGACCAAAGTGAATGTCAGCAGGGTGAATGTTGTTGTAGCTATTAGGATGACCTCTCTCTTGCTCTATTAGCTGAGGTGCTCTCAGTGTGCTGGCTGTTGTCTCATCCAAGTGTTCCAGAGGGTCCGGGGTGAAGCAGTTGCAGGGTTCTCAATGCCAGAATGTTACACACAGTTTTAGTGCAACAAAACAATTATTATTTAACAAGTTCAAACCCATCAGATAAGTGTTGCCAGTGTCAATAATTACTTTATGTGAAAGATTTCCATAAACTAGGAGAAATTCTGTACTTTTATTTCATTCAATAGTTCATCTATTTAAAGTATTTTAGTAATATTAGCCTGTTCACACTACAAAAATTAAATATGGATAAAAATGTTACCAGAGCTGTTTGATCTGGATAAGCTCATAGTGTAAACACTCATGATAAGGTTGAATTTGATCATTATCAGCTGTTGAGAAAAGTCAAGCAAAATGACACCTTTTACTGGATAACTAAAAAGGTTACAATATGCAAGATTTCAAGGCAACTCAGTCCCCTTCTTCAGGCGAGAACATTACATTACATCTTGACTGAAGAAGGGGCCTGAGTTGCCTCGAAATCTTGCATATTGTAATCTTTTTAGTTAGCCAATAAAAGGTGTCATTTTGCTTGACTTTTCTCTACATTCATAATGGCTAACACGGTACAACACCCTATCATTATCAGCTAGAAGAGTAAACATTCTACAGAATTATGCCCCATCATGCTATGCAAACTGCTAAGACTTGTTTTTCCTCTTTGTAAAGGGAACAAAAATACGCACATATTAACAAAGTAACATCTTTTTCTGCCCCATGCTGCAGTATAAACATTAGCTAATGTGTTTGTAAAGAGATGGTACTTAATAAAAATCAACTAAAATACATACATTTTTAAACTTGAATTATGTGCTCACCTCAACAACTGTCACAAGACTTGATTACTTGGGACACCATACATACATGCATGCATACAGTATAAATAGTGCCTTCAGAAAGCATTCAGACTCTTTTCAGTTTTTTATTTTTAAAAATGAAAAAAATTTCAAAATCTAATTTTCATTCTGAGGTACCGACTGTTACTCGAAAGAATTTAAATGAATTTTGCATAAGGCTGCAAAATAACAAAACTTATAAAAACTAAAAGGGTTTCGACACTTTCTGAAGGCACAGTATATACATACACAAACAATTATATATAAAATCACAATTGCAACCATTTTCCTTTCAAATGAAAAGTCTTTTTTTTCTTTTATCAGCAAGCTGATCATGTCCCGCCAGAACATTTTTTTATAATAGCCTTTGCATTTTTCCATATACAGAACACAAGAAAATGGAAATGAAAGTCTGCACGAAAATCCCAAATGTTCTCCATTTGCACAACATTAATATGGTAATGAATGAAAGAACTATCATCCGTCATCTTGTTCATAAAACCAGCCAGGTTTAATGGAGAAGCAGAACGATGGTCTCTGCTCGGGAACAAGAAAGTTACGTGAAACACTACAGCACAAGGCAATGGGCTAATTTTTCTTTGTGCAACTGATGTATGTGATGCGTTGGTTGGAATGTTATTCTCATTTTGGATATGCATTGCCTTGCTAAAGGACTCATTACTTTAAACAATAATTTAACAATTTAAATGAATTATAGATATAATAAAAATACACACACTTTTTGCAATTGAATATTTTTATAGTGAAATACGTTCTATGAAAGAACAAACAGAAGAGAATATATTAAAACTACATTTATGGATTGTCAGATGTATTGGTAAATATAATTTTATTCATATACATCTAGACATATGGCAAGTTAAACAGAAACTCTGTATACTAGGAGAAATGTACGATTTCAGAATTTAAAAAAAAAAAAAAGACTCGTCTCTGTAAGAGATCATAGTGGGGAAGGGAATTTCAGCCAACTGAACGCTGAAACTAAAAACCTTTCAAACAACTGAACGATCGTTCAGAAAGTCACAAAGGATCCTACAAAAAACAAAAACAGCGTTCAGAATGCAACAATTAGAAAGACGCACAGCAAAAACGAGCTTCATTTCAAAATATCAAATGAAAACCATTGCTGACTAACAATATTCTAAAAGTAGAGAAAAGCCAAGCAAAATGACACCTTTTATTGGCTAACTAAAAAGATTACAATATGCAAGCTTTCGAGGCAACTCAGGCCCCTTCTTCAATATTCTAAAAGATAATTTCTCTTTTATTAGAAACAATGCTCGATGTTCCTCGAGCATTCTAGAAGAATGAGGCAGATGATAGGGGTCGATCCACCTCACACGTATGTAAGTAATGAGACTAAGACATTTCAGGCAGGAGACCAATAGGTCCCCCTTGCTACAACTCCAAGGAGACAGCGGCTGGTTAACAACACATGTGGCATTGTAATACCATGAAAATTTAAAAAGGACCAGTACAGAGTTCTGAAAGAAAAAGTAACAATACTCCAAAGAGTAAAAAGTAGAAGTGCCAGCACATAATAGAAGCGAGTACAGGCCCACTTCAAGCACCAGCAGTATTGTGATAACGTGGAGATGCTTTGCTGCCCCAGGACTCTGCTCTGTATCACAAAACTCTTAAGGAGAAGGCCTGTTCATCCATCCATGAGATGAAAAATACTTGGGTCATGCAGCAAGAGATAGATACAATAGATGGAGGTTAGGAGCACACGCTGATACAACACATTGCCGAACCCACCACATGACAAACCAACTCAGGATACAGCAAGTCAACAAAAGAACAGCTGAAAACATGCAAAACCAAAGTTATGGGCTGATCTAGTTAGAGACAAGAATGTAAAATAAGGATTTCATGCATGAAAATCTGCCAACGGTATGAACAGCTGGTTAGAATTCGTCCACAGAAATGTGCAAGACTGACATGGACTTATACTGTAGATAGTTTTTGGAGGATCATTTAACCTTTTTCATCCCATAGATTTCAGGTAAGCAGCGGAGGCCTGAAAGGCTTGTCAAGCTGGAAAGGAGTAAAGCGTATTCTGAAAAAGCTAAAAAGTAGGACCTTAGAATTTATTGTATAACCAGTTGGCAGCTCAGTGCAGCATTTGATTCCTATGCAAATCAACCTTGAGCTTGTGCGATAACTTCCCTGTGTTTTGAGGAAAAATGATAAATATGTTAGCTGTTTGACTAGTAGGCAGTAAGCCTGGTTTGGGCACGTAATTTGTGGCAAGAAGTGGGGAGAGACTGGCTGCCTTTTTCAAAAAAAGAGTTCAGTTTTCAGTTCAGTCTTTGGTTTAGTTTTAGTTGGCTTGGTGTTTGGTTTCCTTTCTAACACTTTGAGAGAAGCCACCGAGATTTAAAATGCAGCTTGTTATCTGCTTAGCAACTGGGCATTTTTCAAAGAGCTCTGTCTCTGGCAAAAAAATCTTTCTTTTCACTTTGATTGAGGAAATATTTGTCAAAAAAAAAAAAAAAGGAAATGTAACTTGGGAAATGTCATCTGGGACTGCATGAACTCAACCCTGTTTAATTCTTTCTATTGTTTACTTATATTTACTGCTACTGATAATATATATTTTTTAACTAAAAGCTTAAACTCAATGACTCTGTCAGATTACTACTAGTGTAGCCAAGAATCTAAGATTGATTATTTCTTGTCCAGCTGTGGTACTTTGAGGGCAAGAAGGATGCTTTGTGAAGTCCCCTACTGAAAGAAAACTAGACAGAAGCAAAGGAATGAACATCAAACACAGTCCCAGTCATCAAGGAGCCAGTCACTAGTGGTCACTACTGTTGAATAAGCAGGGTACAATAATGACATTGAGGAAGATAAGAGGTTACGGATAACAGTAATATAGCTGGCTTTGGCATTTCTTCCTATCCACCCTTAAGAAAAGAACCTAAGAGGCTACAGCTGGTAAATTTCATGTTAGGTGCATGTGACAGATGATCTGATAACACGATAAAACATTTAGCTGCAGTCATTCCACTTAAGGGAGGCACAGCCAATTTTTAGTTGTAAGAGGCAAATACAGGGGCAATTTTTTAATCACATTGTCAACTGATGGATAATTTGGTTCATTGAAATATTCACAAAACAGAAAAAGTGTCATTTGCTCACTCAGGTACCATTTTCCTAAATTAGACTTTGGTTAAAGACCTGAAATCATTCAATGTCAATATCTATATACAGTCATATGAAAACGTTTGGGAACCTCTCTTAATTCTTTGGATTTTTGTTTCTCATTGGCTGAGCTTTCAAAGTAGCAACCTCCTTTTAATATATGACATGCCTTATGGAAACAGTAGTATTTCAGCAGTTACATTAAGTTTATTGGATTAACAGAAAATATGCAATATGCATCATAACAAAATTAGACAGGTGCATAAATGTGGGCACCCCAACAGAGGTATGACATCAATACTTAGTTGAGCCTCCTTTTGTAAATATAACAGCCTCTAGACGCTGTCCTCCTATAGCTTTTGATGAGTGTCTGGATTCTGGATGGAGGTCTTGTTGACCATTCTTCCATACAAAATCTCTCCAGTTCAGTTCAATTTGATGGCTGCCGAGCATGGACAGCCTGCTTCAAATCATCCCATAGATTTTCAATGATATTCAAGTCAGGGGACTGTGACGGCCATTCCAGAACATTGTACTTCTCCCTCTGCATGAATGACTTTGTAGATTTCCAACTGTGTTTTGGCTCATTGTCTTGTTGGAATATCCAACCCCTGCGTAACTTCAACTTTGTGACGGATGCTTGAACATTATCCTGAAGAATTTGTTGATATTGGGTTGAATTCATCCGACCCTCGACTTTAACAAGGGCCCCAGTCCCTGAACTAGCCACACAGCATGATGGAACCTCCACCAAATTTGACAGTAGGTAGCAGGTGTTTGTCTTGGAATGCGGTGTCCTTCTTCCGCCATGCAAATCGCTTTTTGTTCTGACCAAATAACTCAATTTATTGTCTCATCAGTCCAAAGCACTTTGTTCCAAAATGAATCTGGCTTGTATAAATGAGCATTGGCATACAGCAAGCGACTCTTTTTGAGGTGTGAGTGCAGAAAGGGCTTCTTTCTCATCACCCTGCCATACAGATGTTCTTTGTGCAAATTGCTCTGAATTGAAGAACGATGTACAGATACGCCATCTGCAGCAAGATGTTCTTGCAGGTCTTTGGAGGTGATCTGTGGGTTGTCTGTAACCATTATCACAATCCTGTTCATATGCCGCTCCTGTATTTGTCTTGGCCTGCCAGACCTGCTGGGTTTAACAGCAACTGTGCCTGTGGCCTTCCATTCCCCGATTCCATTCCTTAGTTACAGAAACTGACAGTTTAAACCTCTGAGATAGCTTTCTGTAGCCTTCCCCTAACCCATGAAACTGAACAACCTTTGTTTTCAGATCTTTGGAGAGTTGCTTTGAGGATCCCATGCTGTTACTCTTCAGAGGAGAGTCAAAGGGGAGCACAACTTACAATTGACCACCTTAAATACCTTTTCTCATGACTGGACACACCTGTCTATGAAGTTCAAGGCTTAATGAGATAATCCAACCAATTTGGTGTTGCAAGTAATCAGCATTGAGCAATGACATGCATTCAAATCAGAAATATTACAAGGGAACCCACATTTGATTTAATTTCATACAACTAAATACTGCGTCACTAAAAATCTTTGTTCAGAAAACACCCCAGTACTCCGATGTTCCTAGGAAATGAAAGACATACCACTGTTAGCTTTTTTTAAGAAAAGTAGAGTCAATTATTATGTAGGCTGAGAAGGGTTCCCAAGCTTTTTCATATGACTGTATATATAAAATCCAACGTCTGTCTATATTTGTGTCCACTTTTCACGAGAGAACTACTTGACGGATTTAGATCAGGTTTTTTTCTATAATTTCCTTAAAACATTCCAGTTGATTTTGCGACTTCTCTCATTGTGCTAAGTATCATAGTGCACATGCAGGAGCGATTTATTCACACTGATCCGAGACACAGGCTGCGGGCCGATGGAAGGAGGAAGCGTGACATCATGAGTGGGGAGGCGGGTGGGGCCTTCCTCACTCACACGCACCAGCCTCTGTTCGAATCGCTCTACCTCTGGCCATGTTTTGGAGTGGACCTTGCCTCCGCTTAGCTAGCAATACCTGTTTGTTTATTGATTTGTCCTTTTTCACTACTACGTGGGTGGAGCCGTGGGGGACGGCTAGTTTACAATAAAAGAAGCAAATAAGTTTTCAAAGCACTACTAATAAGCATGCACACACACACACACACACACACACACACACACACACAGAGTACATACATAAAAAAAGAAAATCATATTTTGATGCACTCACCCTGTTCGTTACATTGGATATCCAGGCCTAACAAAAGTACCAGGTAACCAACAAAAGATCTGGTTGGACAAGAAGGTGCATGCAAAGCCACAGTCAGTTAAAACCAGGACAAACAGTCATGAAAAAATAACAAACAAGGTCAAACTTGAGAAAAGGCCCAAGACAACAACAAATGGAAGAACGCATTTCACTGCTGCTAAGCTTGAATATTCTAAACTTTGAATATTTTAATACTTCCCTGGCATACTAAGCTTTAGGTTTATTTGGGATGGCAAAAACTCTGGAGAAAATGGGATAAACTGGTAGATCAAGGCTTTGGCTTGTGTTGCCAATTTAGACAGCTACAAAGCTACAGTCACAGGCAGTGGGCACCATTGCCTTTAAAACTTGCAAATTAAAGTTCTTGCTTCTTTACTGAACTTATCCTCACATCATAAATAAGAGAAAACAGACAGCGAATTGACCAAATCGCCACAGCTTAACAGCACTACAATATGAATCTGCTTTCTATTAGTGCTGGCCTGCTTTAGTTATTTTTGTTTTTCACCTTCTTTTTTTCTTTCATTCTTGTACCACAGGGTACCCGTCTGTCATTTGAATTTTCTCTGAAAAGCTGCCAGTTGATTCATAATTAACTACAACATCGCTTCTCTGGGATTATTTGCTTTATTAGCCTGTACCATGTAAGATGTAGTGATTATCCTCTGGGATTTCATTGACTGATCTTGACTTTTTCTTCCTCATCAATAAGACCATCTGGTAACCATTTTAAAGTTTGCTTTTCCCCCATTGCCAGGATTGCATGAAAACAATAACATTACTTTTTTTCCAAGGATTGTTCTCATGAACTATGCAAAATGATAATTAGATGGTGATGTTAAAAAGGATAAAAAGACAAATAATTGTTTTCTGAAGTTTCCTTCATCCCATGTCACTCATTTTGAACACCTTTACATAAAGTTTGCAATGGCAACAGAAAAAACGTACAAATTTAAGACAATGATGAATTCTCTGAAAAATTATGGTGGAGTAGAGAAGGCAGATGGTGGGGTTAAAGCATAAAGCAATAGTAACACAGGAAACCAGTGATATTGTGGGTTTCAAATCAAAACTTGAAACCATTCTACTCAACCACCTGCTTTAGTTAATTGAAGTAAACTAGAAATATTTACCCAGTTTAATTACCAAGGGTGAGTAAACAATGTGCTCAATTATAACATATGAAAAATAATCAGCCTCACTCTAGTTAATTAACAATCAAAACAACCCAAGCAGATGGTTTCAGTTGTGAGGATTTCATCAGTTTAACATCATTTGAAGTCTTTTGATTTTAAAACAATGGCTAAATTACATTTATTCAAATAGTTGAAGCTTTTATCCAAGGTGAAATTAAAAAAAAAAATCAAAATGGTTTAGCGGTTTCTACATTGTTTTAACTGGTAAGTTCAATGATTAGCTCATTGTGACCAAACCTACAAGCAATAATTCTTTATTTTATATAACACTTTTCAAAGCAATTGTACTAATTTTAGAGCACTGGCTAAAGAAGTGACTTACTGAGTGTGACACTAGTGGACAGAGACGAGGCACAACCATGTGACTTACAGTTCAGCATATTAACCACTAGGCTTCACTCTTTACATTTCAATTGATGAATGAATGAATAAATCTGCTTTTGAAAATTTTAGACCTATTTCTAACCTGCCTTTCTTAAGTAATATCCTAATGAAGGCAGCCATTATGCAGCTAAATAACCACCTCAATAAACATGCTATTCTTGATAAGTTTCAGAACAAATCACAGTATAGAAACTGCACTCATTAAAGTAGTAAATGACTTGCGAGTAAATGCAGACAGAGGCCGTTTATCTGCTCTCATCATCTTAGATCTGAGCGCAGCATGTGATACCATTGATCACAATATTCTTAGAAATCGTCTTACTCAATGGGTGGACCTCTCTGGCAGTGTGTTAAATTGGTTTGAGTCCTACCAGGCAGGTAGACAATTCTTAGTTGTGGTAATTATACTTCAAAGACACATGATATTCTATATGGTGTTCCACAAGGCTCTATCCTGGGTCCGCTGCTCTTTTCGATTTACATGCTTCCATTAGGTCAGATTACCTCGGGGCATAACATGAGATACCCACAGCTATGCTGATGACACACAACTATATTTATCAATAGCACCTGATGATCCCGACTCTCTTGATTCACTGACACAATGTCTTACTTGTATTTCTGAATGGATGGCTAGTAATTTTCTCAAACTAAATAAGGAAGGAATAGATATTTTAGTGATTGGCAAAAATGGATATAATGAGGTTATTAGAAATAAACATGATGCATTAGGATTAAAAGTCAAGACGGAGGTAAAGAATTTAGGGGTAACTATTGACTCTGGCCTAAATTTAAAAATATTATTCAGATTTATTTAAAATATTAATCAGATTACTAGGACAGCATTTTTTCACCTAAGAAATATAGCAAACGTTAGACTTCTTATAACATTGCAATATGCTGAGAAATTAGTTCACCCTTTTGTCTTTAGTCGGCTAGCTTGCTGTAACGCACACCTCTCAGGACCACCAAAAAAAGACATCAATCGAATGCAACGAGTGCAGAATGCAGCTGCTAGAATCTTAACCTGGAAAAGACAATCCAAGCACATCTCTCCAGTTTTGATGTCATTACATTGGTTACCTGTGTCATTTAGAATTGACTTTAAAATCCTGCTTATAGTTTACAAAGCCTTCAATATTCTGCTCCATCCTATATTTCAGAATGTCTCTCACCTTACACTCCAAATCGTAACCTTAGATCTTCAAATGAGTGTCTGCTTATTATTCCAAGAGCTAAACTTAAAAGAAGTGGTGAGGCGGCCTTCTGCTGTTATGCACCTAAAATCTGGAATAGCCTGCCAATAGGAATTCGCCAGGCTAATATAGTGGAGCACTTAAAAAAAAAAAAAAAAACTGCTAAAAACACATTATTGTAACATGGCTTTCTCAGAGCTTCATTTTAGTTTAAACCTGATAATCTGTATATGCATTCACTTATCAATATCATTCCAGATGGCTCCATAATCCATACTAACCCCTACTTTCTCTGGTGTTCTTTTTCCGGTTATCTTTGGTGATGATCTGCACCCCCCAACACCTGATCAGGCACCATGCAGTCCTTACATTGATGGATTAAAAGCCAGAAGTCCACATGACTGTCATCATCAAGTTCTTCCATGTAAACCCTGAATACAATGAGGACTGATTGTGAGGTCATTGATGTTTGGTTGAATGCCTAGAGAGGGCTGTGTGGTCTCGTGGCCTTAGACCCCCTGCAGATTGTTTGTTTCCAGCCGTCTGGAGTTTTTTTTTTTTTGGTTTGTTTTTTTCTGTCCTCCCTGGCCATCGGACCTTACTTTCATTCTATGTTAATTAGTGTTCCCTAACTCTGTTTTCTTATTTATTTTGTCTTTTTTCACTTTCTTCATCATGTAAAGCACTTTGAGCTCCATCATTTGTATGAAAATATGCTATAGAAATAAATGTTGTTGGTGTTGCATGGGTGGCAACTAAAAGCTTGATTTCATAAAATTAATTTTCATAGTGAACAACACACAACTTACAATTACAAGGTCCCTTTTTTTTGGCAAACAATCCTAAAATCCTGGTTTCCCTTTGTCACTCTGGGATATTGTGAGTTGTTTGATGAGGGAAAAAAACTTAATTTTAGTCCAAGGCTGCAACATTACATAATGTGTAAAAATTAAAGGAGTCTGAATACTTTCTGAAGGCACTGTATTATTCTTCCCTCAGTTCACTGTGTATTTATACATTTGCGGATGAAAGATTTGTATTGACTAGCTTGCAACCCATGAATCAATGGTTAAAATAGAAATATGGAGTTCCTCACAAAAATTTGCAGGCCGTTAATTCAGATTTATTTTCAAAACATAGAAACATGAAGCAGCATTGCAAGCTTCCATTGTGTTAATCTGTAGAATTTCTCCTACATAACAGGATTTAATTCTTTTTATCATTATCATCATCAATGGATATTTGGTTGACTCCAATAAGATTACAATGAGACAATTGTCTTTTAATTAAAACTTGGGGTACAAGCCTGGGCTTAGTGACTGGCTCAGTTATCTGGATGCAGGAACTGAAACAGCAGCTTTGTGATTTTATGTATAGAAGTAGCTAAGGTATTGGACTTGACACCACATTTATCATAAAGCAGGGTAAATCTGGCAATCTACAACTTAGAAATCCACTTCCTATAATTGAGCATTTTTTTTAATGAGCAAAACTGAAACATATAGTGAGTAACAGAGTCAAATGTTTCTGCTTTGGGAAGGGCAGACCCGAACCCGCATCGTTGTGAAACATTACTTGAAAAGCAATGCAAACACAGCCACTCTAGCAAGGAACTTATAAATAAATAAATGGCTCAGATAATACACTCTATCATCAACAGACAAGCACAGAAAATACCCATCAAAGATAATTTGATTCTGTCACTTAAAAAGGCAAGTGTTTGCATTGTGCTCGTCTTTTCTTCCAACTCTAAGCAGGGCAGGTGCAATGAAATCAAAACAGAGTCGGTTTTGCACTGGAGGGATTTTGTTCACTTTAACCAGTCAGATTAATATTCACAAGGTCACTTCTTGCTGCATGCAATATGATTTCACTGAGCAGCACTGTCAACAGCATGACAGCATCAGTGTTGTCCTAAATTCCAAGTGCAATCAAGTGACAAGCAGTAGTTATATTTTATGGGCCGGGGAAAGGGGGTGGGTGTGGGGTGGGGGTTAACCCTTCTTTTTTGAGTAAAGAAATGCCATAGCAAATTATACAGTAAACATATTATGTAGCTCTGTTTGAAAATGCATTACGTCCAAGGAAGGCGAGAACAATGAAAAACATCACAAGAACTGTGTAATGACTTCTGTGTCCTTTGGAATGGTTTTATTTTAGTTCATTTTATTCAAGTAAAATGCAGCTATAATAGTAAAAAAATGAGAAACCACCATTAAATCTCTGTCTTCAAATAATTTCCTAAATTAATTACTGCTCACTCTGAATGACCTGGCTGATATTACTAAGCCTAGTTATTTGACAGTCTCTGTTATATTACATGTAGATATGCTCTGGCTACTTGAACTTTACAACGAAATTCTTTCATTTTCTTTTCTTTGAATGTAAAACATCTTTCTAAAGTGCCTATGAAAAGTACAGTCAACTCTCGTCCGTGGGAGGTTATGTTCCTGAAAAAAACTCTGCGGATACGGAAAACGCAGATACTGAAGCATTGATTCTATAGGAAAAATGGGGTTAGTTTCCAGAAGGATGCCAGCTCGAGAGAGAGGACCCACAGGGGGTAGATGGAATTAGATGCATACACTGTATTTCTGCTGGCATCAGTTCACCTATGTAACCTTATTACAACTTTCACTTCCTCTATACTAAAGTTCAGTGGTCTACTAGGTGAGCTAGGTGAGGCCACAAGCTACCACAGTGGGACTGATCCAAAGGCCTCACTGAATTAGTTGTAGTGACGGGTAGTGGGTACAAAGGACAGGGACTCCATCAGCACAAGCTTATAACACGCACTTACTGGAAATTCCTCATTTGTGGCGAACAAATACAAGCCCTGGTCCCTCTCGGGACCACGTAGGTGCACACTGAAGCATTCAGTATAGTATGCGTGCAACCACAGACAATGAAGGGCATCACAGATCTGTTATTGGTCAACCGCAAGTTTCCTTGCTGTGTGATAGGACTCTCTGAATTTAACACTCTGATGCCCATCCCTGTCCTGTCCAGCAGTAAAGACCTTCTCTGCGAAAAGGCATGGTTAGACTGAAAATGTCATGAAAAGGGTTATACTTCGTGAATATGAGAATCCACATGAATTAAGCCCATGAATAGCAAGGATTTCCTGTATTCACCCCATTGGAAATTTCCACATTTTATTCTTATATAACAGTGGATTTATTTTGGCTTTGTTACCTCTGATAAACAAAATAAAAAAATTTACAGTCAGAAGTGAATACAGATCTTTGCATAGTTCTCTAAATTGATTACAAATATGAAAACATTAAATAATAAACCAAGCAAGTATTTACTTCCTTCATAATAGTAATTAGTAGATGCATCTTTGGCAGCCGTGACGACGGTCTCAGGTCTGTGTGCACGGGTCTCTATCTGCTTTGAAAAATATGGATTTGTAATTTTTCCCCCCATGTCATCCATCCATCCATCCATCTATTTTCTAAACCCACTTAGCCAGAGGAAGGTTGTGGGGGTTTTCCTCCCACTTATCTTTGCAAAACTTCTCAAGCTCTGTCAGGCTGCGTGTTGATCATGAGTGAGCAGCCTTTTTCAAGTCTAGCCACAAATTCTCAGTTGAACTGAGATCTGGATTCTAACTCAGTCACTCCTGGACATTCACTTTGTTGTTTTAGCGCCATTCCTGTGTAGCTTCGCCTTTATCCTTTCAGTCATTGTCTTGCTGGAAAACAAATCTCCCAAGATTCAGGTTTCTTGACGTATCATCACCAGCCATGCAGAAAAATATTTTACCAAGAAAATGAATGAGCTGTAAATCCACCCAGCCAAAGGAATTAAGAACATGCTAACAACCCAGAGTTATACAACAATACCATTCTGCTACATAATGAAAGATGAAATTAGCAGTATTACAAACACACAATTTTCTATTCATATATACTGTACACTTAGGGTTGCCAGATTAGAAAATTAGAAATACGGGACACACTTAAAATCTCTCTCTATATTACTATATATATACACACACATATACATATACATATATATACACACACACACATTTATACATGCCCCCTACACACCCAGACCATATATTATATAAAAGTAGAGACATAAGTTAAAAACATAAAGCAAGGATTTTAATGGGTTATGAGGAAAACAAAAGTAAAATCATTTGAAAATTATTTAATACAAGCTAAAAAAAATTCTGTAAAAGTGAAATCATTTGAAAATATTTATTTATTACAGACAACAGAAAAATATTATTATTATTTAATACAGGCAGTCAGAAAAAAAGTGGGCCATGGCAAGTAGTAACAACACACTTTGTCAACCCCATATGTTGCAATGCTGATACAGAAGAGCAAAGCAACGCGGCTGGAGAGCAAAACGGTAAGTAAGAGTGTCGCTGTCCTCAAACAACCATAGCAACTGAACAAGTTGCAAACAGGCAGCAAACACGAGTTTCCTCGTTACATTTGGGTTACTTTCATCAAGAGAATCTGAGAAAAGAAAGTATAATTACTTATAAAGTTAAAAATATATTTTTACTACTTTCTTACGGAACTTAGTTGTATTACGAAATTTGAAAATGAACTAAATATGGGACATTTGCGTGTCCCTGAAAGGTCAGTATGGAACAGGGGACAAAATTATCAAATATGGGACATATCCCGTATATAAGGGACGTCTGGCAACCCTATGTACACTTTATTTAATGACAGCCTTGCCAAGAAAATGACTGCTGCAAAGAAGACATGGGGACTTGCAGGCAAACTGGTAGTGTGTTTTTATGATAATTGAAAAACATTATGTTCACTAATTTAACCATGCATTTGAACCAACAGAAAAACAGCATTTTTCACTTGCACTTTGCAGTTTACAATGAATTCAACATGAATCTTTTTAACAACGGAGAGAGGCTATCCAGGGCTACTCAGGCAACAGTGGCATTAGAGTTATTGTCAGCTAATTGTTGAAGGGATGCTTACACAACTTATTCCCACACAAAAATGTGTAAAACATTTGTTAAAAATGTTGAGTACTTTTAAGATGCATTTTCACTTGAGGTTAAAATTAACTTTGACGCACAATGCACAAATAAAACCTTTCGTAAACATGGGAAACCTGTACAACTGCAAACTGCTATGATTAAAAGCTCCTGGTGAATAAACAGAACAACAGCAATTCACAAAAAAAACAAAAAAAAAACAAAAGCACATTGAAAAAATAATTGAATTTATTAAAGCCAATTCAAAATTAATAAAAACTTGACCATTCAATGACTTTTCATATGTAAATAATTGAGAGTGTAAATTAAAATCTAGAAGTGAATATGCCTAGCACTTATTTTATCAGCCTAGAAAAAAAGTGAGTGTCTCTATAATTATATCTTCACAACAGATGTGACATGAATTGATAAATCCATTCATTTTAAATTATCTCTCTTTCTGCCTAATCAACATGACAAAAATTAGCAAATGACATGCATGTAAGCAGCGTCCCAAGACAGAATGACAAATTGGTATTGCTGTCAAAAAGCCAGAAAAAAAGAAAAAACTGAAACTGTACAAAGAATCTAAAAGGTGTATGGTAGTATGTTAAACTGAGATAGCAGCTAACAAATTATATTAATATCAGCCCTGCTTATGTGCTGAACCACTTGTTAAGCGGACAATGCTGCACAAAATCAAAAAGCTTTTACACAGTCAAAATATTATATTACTAGGGGGTTCCCCCCCTGCTCGCTTCGCTTGCCAACCTCCCGGCCTGCAGTATGCACCAGCCACTTTGCGTCTCTGCTGCTTGTGTTGTGAAGAGGGTGCCGGGGTCACTCCTCCGAAACCCCCTTTTAAACGGCGATACAATGGGAAACAAATACAGTACCTCCTCCTTGCTCGATCCGCTGCCACACTGCATGATCTGCATCTCGCATAGCGCTTCAAACATTTAAAAGCCTGTACAGCAGCTGTCCTACTCTGTCTTTTATTTCTGGCCCCAAGGCATGGTTAAATCTCTTGGCACAAAGACTCGTCTTGCAGCATGTGAGTTCTTGATATTTTTTAAGTTTTTAATTTAAAAATGAAATAATCTGAAAATCTAACAACATCATATTAAAGTTTGATAAATTCTGAAAAGAATGATACCAAACACTTGCACTTTTAGGCTTAGGATTTTATATATATTTTATATAATATATATATAAAATACAGTGGAACCTCGAGATACGATCACCTCTGTATACGAGAAATTCAAAATACGAGGAAAGTATGAGCGAAAAATTCAGATCTAAATACGAGCATTGGCTCACGTAACGAGCCAGGCTGTGGGTATAGCTCGCGGCTTAGCGAGGGGGCGTGGTAGCTGTAGCGAGCCGCAGGGCGATCTGCGGTGTCTGCCTTTCTCACCTAAGTGCACAGGTGGGAAACTGCCCACATCCATGATTTGTCCTGTGGCTGATGGGCTGGGCAGGGTTGCCACCCGTCCTTTAAAATACGGAATCGTCCAGTATTTGAGAATGAAATTGCGCGTCCCGTTTTGAATCAATACGTATGCGTCCCTTATTTTATTTGTATTAAAAGTGGTAACCCTAGCAGCTGCCATGTCTTCCCCGCATATATAGAGAAGCGCGAGCCGGTTAAGGGGGAGAAGAAGTAAAAGAAAAGAGAGGAGAGGAGAGAGAACGGAGGTTGCAGGAGGAGGCAGGAATCCGCAGCAGTAGGAAGTCGGTGCGAGAGAGCGAGCGAGTACAGGCTCGCGTGTAGCTGAACAGGCGAGCCAAACAGCTGAAGCAGGACGGTGTAGAGAAGGTCAGCTGCATTAAGTGTCTCGCCTGTTGCAGAGCCGGCATGGGAGAAGCAGGTGAGACGCTAACAGAGAAGAAGCACCGGGGATTGTCATCTGTTTTTTGAAGACTGCTTCCTGTTGACGTTTTAACCTCGTGTTAAAGGATTGTTATTCTTATGTACTTTAAACCTCCACTTCACAACTGTTTTAAGGATTAAAGATTTATTGAATGCTCTACTGCACTTTGGACACCTGTTTTGATTCTTTTAATAATCAGTTATATTATTTACCAGTGTTATTTATTAAAGGTAGACTACAGTATATATAATTTATCAGTGTTATTTGTTAGGAAAATTGATTTTTATGTTAATATATTTGGGATGCGGAACGGATTAACTGGATTTCCATTATTTTCAATGGGGACGTTTGTTCTAGATACAAGAAATTCGCTATACAAGCTCAGTGCTGGAACGAATTAAACTCGTATCTAGAGGTTCCACTGTATATATAATATTCCAAACAGCTCCTTATTTAAAGTAGGTACAATACTTTTCATGTTTAAGAAGTACATACAGGATTTCCACTACTAAAATGTCCATCTATTTTCACAATCTGCTTACCCAATACAGGTATCTATGGAGAAGCTGGTGCCTATTCCTTAATCATTGAGCATCAATCTAGGAGCAATCTCTGGGCTGGGCACCAGTATATCAAAGGGTAGACACACAGTCACGCACTATGTCTAGGTCACCTAATCTGCATGTCTGTGGACTGTGTGAGAAAAGTGAAGCACCCAGAGGTAACACACACAGAGAACACGCAAACTCCAAGCAGGGAGCACCTTAGCAGGTGAACCCTGATCTCTGTATTACAAAGCAGCAGCGCTATCACTGCACCTAGAGCTGAAACACATGAAGTAAATTTTCTTAGAGTAACATGAGAAGTCAGGAATGGAGTTTGATCGAGCGGACGTTATTATTTCCAGGCAGATGTCTCTGCCACTGCAGCATACTGACAACCAATCTACACATTCTATAATATAAAAAGCAGTTTGATACCCACCATGTCCCAATTTGGTTTAAAGGTAATGAATTATTATTATTATTATTCTGGTTTGAAAGTCAGCTCTACCTTAAGATACACGCTGGCTGCAAATTGCAGCTCAGGCACTAAAATTAAAGAAGTCAAACAACAGGCTATTCCCCGTCATCTCAGGGTCACCTTTCCTCACCAGTTGTCTTAAGGGGGGTAGTGGAGGCTTAAAAGGGACACTGAGCTGCGACCAAGCAAGACTTCTTGTGGCAAAGATTTTATAACCCTTACTTTTTCTATTAATTATTCAAACACTCTTGATGTTGAATGAAATGATATTTCCATCAAAAGTGCAGTCTTACATATCTCATAAACACTTAAAAAAAGCCATCTATCAATGTAAGAAGGGCCCAGATTCCATGAGCAAAGAGGTAAACACCTGAAGGCAAAGCAGAATGAGACAGCTCCTGTTAATCACAGTCTACAAGACAGCACAAATAGAACTCTTCCATATGACACCTTAGCAAGGCATTCCAAAAATGAAGATTGAAAAGTTCTCATTACAGGTGTCAGCGGAAGGACATCTTACAGAAGCTGCAAGAAGTGTAACCTAGGCAAAATTAAAACAGCACTTTAAATAATTTCGAAGCAAACTTGTTCTTTGAAATAATGAGAGTTTTAAGCAGAGTTTTAAGAGTGGAACAAATATCAAATTTCTGTTAAGACTATATAAAGGTTCAGTCTCAAATGAGTAAAGTTACCAGATGGAAAAATGAGACACACTCGATGTTGCAGGCCCTATGAACCACACTGAGTCACTGTGCCAATTCAGAGTCCAAGTTGATCATTCAGGGGTTCTCTATCACACCTCTGCATGTGCCTACTGAACTGGGAGTACTTGTTGCATTGTAGATTCCCCTGCTATGACTGTCGATACTCATATAAATTAATGGGGGGGGAGCTGCAGGAGGGGGGAAAAAGTCTATGTAGTTTTTGTTTCTTTCAAAAGAACCACATCTAAAGAAGAAACAACAATTCTATGGAATCACATTCATTTGGTTATAAAAATGAAAGGGTAAATTACTAGAAGAACAATCTGGAAATATTGAAGTAATATAGCTGAAATACTTTTTATGATAAATAACTGGGTAACATGGAAATATGTAGCTTCAGGCAGGAACATTGCAAAGGGTAAGGATTTATATAAATCAGGCTATAGGTCTACTACACAAGTAACTAAGGCTGGACGATATATCGAGTTTTTAAAAAATAGACATTTTCATATGAGATATAGGATGAGACAATCATTTATATCGAGTCTATGTTGCATTTAAACTATTCTCATACAGCCGCCAGTTCGCCTTTCTCTTCTCCCAGTTTGTCTCTCGCACAACTTCACCCTGCCCCACCTCTTTCCTTCTCTGAACACAACTAATCCCTCCCCAATTGCTTTACTCGGTAAGTCCTGCAGGCAGCGACAGGATGGAGACGGATAAAGGCACGAAGGAAACTATCGAAGAAGAGCTGGTTGGTAAACAGAAAAACAATGGCTCAATTATGTGGAGATGATTCGGATACAAAGTGTCAAATGAGTAGCAGTAAAACAAGTCCCGACAAAAGCTTCAAGTGCTACTAATCTTTTCCACCATTTACAACAGCACCATAAACTGCAGTACAAAGAGTGTGTGAAAAAGCGGACTGCAGCCCAGACCGTGAAGCCTTCCCATCCTCCCGCCCCAAAACAAACCACGTTACAAAACCCATATACCCGTACTATGCCGTATGAGAGAAAAAGTGAGAAGTGGGGCAACATTACTAAAGCAGTGGCTTATCATATCGCTGTTTTTTTTTTTCCCCCACTTATCTCCCTGGGCTGAAAATTTTTCCAAAAAACTCAGGTTCCTACAAAGAACACAAAGCAATAGTTTCTCACATAAATCAGCATAAAACGTTTGTTGCTGCATGCAGTGCGCTGTCATTGCATGTTAAAGATCGGGCAGCGGCTGGGCACATCAGCTGGGGATTGATCAGCTGATGCCAGTACCTTACTTTTGTTTCAAATCTCCATCTCCAGATCACTTGCACCAAATCATAGTCCAAAAAGTCAGAGTCCAATTCAAAATAATAAAATACACGCAAAATGTCATCCACTGAGTGGTTTTGCTTTGCACATTTGCTTCACTCTCTCGCCCAATGTCGATGCCATTCTAGACGTTGTTTCCTCTAAGCTACTCATATACAGTGGTGTGAAAAACTATTTGCCCCCTTCCTGATTTCTTATTCTTTTGCATGTTTGTCACACAAAATGTTTCTGATCATCAAACACATTTAACCATTAGTCAAATATAACACAAGTAAACACAAAGTGCAGTTTTTAAATGATGGTTTTTATTATTTAGGGAGAAAAAAAATCCAAACCTACATGGCCCTGTGTGAAAAAGTAATTGCCCCCTTGTTAAAAAATAACCTAACTGTGGTGTATCACACCTGAGTTCAATTTCCGTAGCCACCCCCAGGCCTGATTACTGCCACACCTGTTTCAATCAAGAAATCACTTCAATAGGAGCTGCCTGACACAGAGAAGTAGACCAAAAGCACCTCAAAAGCTAGACATCATGCCAAGATCCAAAGAAATTCAGGAACAAATGAGAACAGAAGTAATTGAGATCTATCAGTCTGGTAAAGTTATAAAGCCATTTCTAAAGCTTTGGGACTCCAGCGAACCACAGTGAGAGCCATTATCCACAAATGGCAAAAACATGGAACAGTGGTGAACCTTCCCAGGAGTGGCCGGCCGACCAAAATTACCCCAAGAGCGCAGAGACGACTCACCCGAGAGGTCACAAAAGACCCCAGGACAACGTCTAAAGAACTGCAGGCCTCACTTGCCTCAATTAAGGTCAGTGTTCACGACTCCACCATAAGAAAGAGACTGGGCAAAAATGGCCTGCATGGCAGATTTCCAAGACGCAAACCACTGTTAAGCAAAAAGAACATTAGGGCTCGTCTCAATTTTGCTAAGAAACATCTCAATGATTGCCAAGACTTTTGGGAAAATACCTTGTGGACTGATGAGACAAAAGTTGAACTTTTTGGAAGGCAAATGTCCCGTTACATCTGGCGTAAAAGGAACACAGCATTTCAGAAAAAGAACATCATACCAACAGTAAAATATGGTGGTGGTAGTGTGATGGTCTGGGGTTGTTTTGCTGCTTCAGGACCTGGAAGGCTTGCTGTGATAGATGGAACCATGAATTCTACTGTCTACCAAAAAATCCTGAAGGAGAATGTCCGGCCATCTGTTCGTCAACTCAAGCTGAAGCGATCTTGGGTGCTGCAACAGGACAATGACCCAAAACACACCAGCAAATCCACCTCTGAATGGCTGAAGAAAAACAAAATGAAGACTTTGGAGTGGCCTAGTCAAAAGTCCTGACCTGAATCCAATTGAGATGCTATGGCATGACCTTAAAAAGGCGGTTCATGCTAGAAAACCCTCAAATAAAGCTGAATTACAACAATTTTGCAAAGATGAGTGGGCCAAAATTCCTCCAGAGCGCTGTAAAAGACTCATTGCAAGTTATCGCAAACGCTTGATTGCAGTTATTGCTGCTAAGGGTGGCCCAACCAGTTATTAGGTTCAGGGGGCAATTACTTTTTCACACAGGGCCATGTAGGTTTGGATTTTTTTTTCTCCCTAAATAATAAAAACCACCATTTACAAACTGCATTTTGTGTTTACTTGTGTTATATTTGACTAATGGTTGAATGTGTTTGATGATCAGAAACATTTTGTGTGACAAACATGCAAAAGAATAAGAAATCAGGAAGGGGGCAAATAGTTTTTCACACCACTGTACATATAGGGACTCGTCATCAAGTTAATGAGTCTAACAGTCCTCCAAGCAAAGAGGGTCTACCTATAACATAACGGTGAGTTTTATCGACATTTGTAGCTTTTTTTCGCCCTCTGCCCGCCCTAAAAGAGTTAAGCAAAATGTTTTATAGAACCACTTACAGAGCTAAATATTCCTATTGACCACAAGATAATCTATTTGAAATCTTTAGGATTATACAGCTACCACTTATGAAATTCAAACTTTGTTACATAAACTATCAGCCCTATTGTACTGTGTGTGCGTGTGTGTGTGTGTGTGTGTGTGTGTGTGTGTGTGTTAGACTAAGGATTGTGACACTGAATGAGAGCCCCAGCTGAGAAGAGACAGGAAAGGGAAGTGGAGGGTGTGGTATGTACAGCGCGTGGCTGCACCCATCACACATGACGCACAACAGATGATACCTCGGCACCACACAACTCCGTGTGGAGCTGCGTGAAGGTTTTTACGGTGGCTGGAGTGCCAATTCTGCCACCAACCCCCAAATTTTCCTTGCAAGTTGGAGGGCCACTTGCAGGTTAACGTCATACCCAAGATGAAGAAATTGTGGTTACGGGTCTTGCTCAAGTACCCAAAGAAGTGATCTGGCGGTTGCGGGATTCGAACCAGCGACCGTCAGCATATCCTTACCACCAGAGCCACCACTCTGGTTAAGAACAGACAGGGATGCATTTTAAATTCAGAAGTGTTCGAGACTGAAAAGGTCTAAAAATATACATCTGTTTCACTCATTTCCTGCAGATTTTACTAAAATGGTTTAACAAAACCATTTTTAGGTTACACATTACACAACACAGTTTACACACTGGCACGCGGCTGGGGGTGGCACCCAGCCAGGACGCCCAGGAGGACAGGAGGAGGGCTCATGTCTCCTCCGGACCACGAGGGGGCGACCGCCCTGGTTCCTTTGGGGGCCACGGGTACAGAGCTGGGAAGCTCAACCCTGTAGGGGCCTGTGGTCACCGCCAGGGGGCGCCCCAGTACCTGGAGAGCCCTGGACCTCAGCACTTCTGCCACACCCAGAAGTGCTGGGGGAAGAAGACTGGGGACACCCGGAGGGCTTCCGGGAGCACAGCCGGCACTTCCGCCACACAGGGGAGTGTCCGCGGAGGAGTGTCGGGAAGCACCTGGAGCCCATCCGGGCGTGTATAAAAGGGGGCCGCCTCCCTGCAAACGATGACTGGAGTCGGGTGGAAGTGGACGAGAGTCATATTGGAGAGGAGTGGAGGCGGCCTGAAGGAAGCAGGCACTGGAAGGAGAGGCCTGGACTTTGGGGGATTGGCGCTGGAGGCACTGGGTTTGTGCATTAATCTGAGCAAAATGACACCTTTTATTGGCTAACTAGAAAGATTACAATATGCAAGCTTTCGAGGCAACTCAGGCCCCTTCTTCACATCTTGCCTGAAGAAGGGGCCTGAGTTGCCTCGAAAGCTTGCATATTGTAATCTTTCTAGTTAGCCAATAAAAGGTGTCATTTTGCTTGGCTTTTTCTCTACATTCATAATGGCTAACACGGTACAGCACCCTAGTACTGCATTAATCTGTAAATATTGTACATAATAAACGTGTGTTGGGTGACATAACGATGTTAGTCTGTCTGTGTCCGGGCTCTGCTTCTCACAACATGTAGTTAAATCTTCTAAAATTCATACTCCAAAGTTAAAACATTAGCAGTGCATAAAATGACTCTGTGACAACACATGGTCCCCGCACTACTACTTACTTACCTTTAACGATCTGTCTGACCAGAAGTCATCACAACGACAAACACTTTGATGTTCTTGGTTTGTTCAAAGCATTTACTTTTAAGTGGCTTGAAAGCAACCATTCCTATCTCGGTGGGATGTAGTCCACACATTTATGCGTTAGCTACTTCATACTGTGATGTGTGCATTAAATGTGGTTTTTGTGAAGGTCCAATTTCACCTGGCAACACCCATAAACTATGCAGCATACTGGTAAGAAAAAAAGAGTGCTGCTCCAGGAACAATATGTGCCCAATTCAAAACAGGACTAAACCTCTTCTAAAAGCTCTGGTCAGAGCTGCAATCCAAAAGTTTCATACTTCATTTCATCCATTGCCCTTGCTGTTAAGTACAAAACTCACTTTTTCGTATTTCCTCCCTAATGTTGCTGGCTATAAACCATTCCATTTCTTAAGTCTTGATAATGTGGTTGCCAAATTATTTCCTTGTATTGCTTAATTCCAGCAAAATAAACCTAAGGAAAACTGAACTATAAGTTGTCAAAAGACAAACAGGCAATTTCCAAGAAATTAAAAATACACAATATATGAATGAAAGTGTAAGCCTTGGGTTTTAGGTTGTCAGTGTTTTGAATTAATTCCAAGGTAAAAAGGTTAACAGCCTCAAACAGAAACACATTTTAAGGCAACAAAAGGAAACAAAACAAAAAATCAACAGTAGTATAAATGGCAAAAACAGTTGCATACTTCAATGCACAGCCTTCATAAAAACTAAAACATCAATAACTAGGCACCATGATGTAACTTATAAACAGGAAGACAACCGACGTTTATCAGACCCTGTTATAAACACGAACTGAGTCAGCTTTGAGACACTCGTACAAACTAATACACTTTACTCTTAACCCTATGAATATTGTAGTGTCTGTGCCAACATGGTCAAAATGGAGGCTGCAGAAGGCTAACATATCCCATGGCCACGAGTTCATGTTATTAGGCTACAGGACTGTATGCACTCATCAGGAAGTAAGAGGAATAGACTGCACGCTTTACCTAAATGTCAAACTAATTTTGGAGCTTAAACCTTAATTTTGCTAGACAGGCTCAGTAAAATTCTCAAGCATGCTTCATGAAAGATTATATTAAAAGGGTTTCATGAAAGGTAAAAGTTATTTAACCTAATATTCAGGTTTTTATTTTAGTGTTTTAATGTCCAGACCCATATATAAATGCAAGAATTTCATTTAGATGGCCATAAATCTGAAGTATTAAAAGGAAACCCCCAAAAAATAAAATCTCCTCTAAGACCATGTATAAAAGTGGTATACTTCAGAATTGCAGAAACAGTATTATCACTAGCAAAATTAAATGATTTTGCTGAAAAATATGCTTTAATAATTCAGTTGTCCCTCAATGTCATAATAAAAATTACTTAAACGCACTTAGTTTTACAAGGATTAAAGGCTTATCAGATCCTGGCATATGAATCAGATATAAAGACAACCACAGAGCCACCACTCTGTACTAAAAAAATTATGAAATCCCTACAGCTTTATTTTGCAGTAGTTGTGCAATAATTAAATTACTGAGTTATGAAAAAGAAAATATGCAGTTTCTTAGACTCTGAAATTTCTCTACCTCCTTACAATAAAAAAGCTGCTCCAACTAAGCTTTATTTAAGTAAGCTGTAGCATGCCTTAATTATAGTACACTGAAATATCTGGAACTTCATTTTACAACCCTATTCATCTTGACCTGGTCAAGTCAGATCTGTGTGAGCTACAGGTTTTCATTTCAAATAAAATCAGTTTTTAACTGGATGTTCTTAAATGTATTATTTGTTCTTTTTCAATCTTTACTGGATCAATACAGAATTGCAATTGTAATGTTTATTCAATTTAACATGTATTTGTAAAGTAAGGCTAAGTGAACCTGACCCTGAGCGTCAGGATTGTGTTTTTATTCCACACACCTTGGTTAATTAAGCCAGTGATTGCATATGTTTATTCAAACTACAAATCATATGGAAGTAGCTGCTCTGCTTTATCAAATGTAGCTTGTACCTGCAGCTGCTCTGTCCTTTCATTTTACAATAGTACGGCTTAATTGTTCTGATTTTATGGCTGGAAACATTGTACACTATAACGTATCATTGATATTTCCTTATAGAAATTAAGTGATAAAATTTGTTTTAATGAACTTTAGAGTTTCTCTGTCGGCTGTGCCCAAATTGTCCTATTTAACAAAAAAAGACACACAAGTGTAAAAGGACAATGAATACAAAATCTGAAATTTTAGAATCAAAAATGTTGCACTCACTGCGGCCTTCCAAGGATGTAGCTGCGTAACCAGGCTCGACAACAAAAACAAGTAATACAGTATGTGCAAGCCTGACAGATAGTCGAGGTTAAAGGTTACTGCACAGCTAGGAGGTAGATCCCATAATAATGAGATTTATTATATATTTATAGGATGTGGGCAAGATTGTTTGACCTTTATTTAGGCAACTTCCCTTAGCTATGAGACAAAATATGGAGAAAATTGTGAACAGAATTCAAATCAATTCAGTTCACTTTTGTATAGCACTAACAGGTTCTCAGGTAAAATGCAAATGTGAACTTTAGAAAATAGTAAATCATATGATGAGTACACATAGACACGATTTGTTTAAACGGTCAGGAAATAAAGTAGTTTGAAATGGATTAACATTGCACATACCTGCTCAATTTCTTCTCACCTAAGGCCATACACATGTATTTTGTTGGTGTATTTTGTATTTTAAACCAATATGGGAGGGATATACAGTATTTACTCAGACAACTTGGGTATTTCTTCTGTGCAGAAAGCAGTGAGGCAACAGCTGTTATTTTTCAAGGATTACCATCATGTTGTGGTTTTATCCTTTTTACATTGAATGTTAAAGATGAGATGTACATTTCCAGAGTCTAAGGTGTTTAAATTCTACCAGATGACAGTTTAAAAATAATTAAATCACTGTCTGTGCAATAACTGTGCCACCCCTTCCACTGATGTACAAACCTACAATTTTTCTTATCAACTGTGAATAGTGCAGTATGATGCACAAACAAGTTTAAAATGTCTACATGGAAGAGCACAAAAGCAGCGCATACAAACTCTAAAACACCTTGGACATAATACAATGAAGAAGCAATGCATTATTATTTAGATTATATAGTACAATGTGTACAGTAAAAGTCCAAGGTGGTTATACTGAAGCTTTATAACACACTGGTTAGACCTCACCTGGAGTGTACAGTTTTGGTTTCCAGGCTACAAAAAAAGGACATAGCACTAGAAAGTCCAGGGCTACAGGGGATGAGTTATGAGGAAAGATTACAAGAGGAGAGCCTATACAGTTTAAGAAAAAGATTAAGAGGAAAAAAGATTGAAGTGTTTAAAATTAAAAAGGGAATTCCTCTAATGGATCAAAACTGTGACTTTAAAATTAGTTCATCAAGAACACGGGGACACAGTTGGAAACTTGTTAACGATAAATTTCGACCAAACATTAGGACGTTGTTCTTTACACAGAGAACCAGAAACATGTGGAATAAGCTACTGAATAGTGTGGTAGACTGTAGGACTTCAGGGAGTTTCAAAAACTCGACTTGATGTTATTTTGGAAGAATTAAGTGGACAGGACTGGTGTGCTTTGTTGGGCTGAATGGCCCATTCTTGTCCAGATTGTTCTAATTTCAATGATAACAGCAAGCAAAACAAATTGTATATCTCCTTTTGCATTGTGGATACCTTATCAAAGCATCTTACAAATGCAGCACAATTGTTTCCACATTTGGTATGGCAGGTTAAGAGGCATGTGAAGTGTGTCAAAATAAATAAACAAATAAAAAGCAAAAAATGAGTGGTCAGACTGAACTAACAAATTTTTACTTTACAGTTGGATGCCTGAGCCACTAGCTATTCTGCCCCTAAGGTAAACTAAATTAGTCAATATAAATTCTGTCTTTCAAAAGCCAAAAGCAGTGATGCCGGTATATTAAATTACTAAATCATCACATTTAAACAAATATCATCCAGACAAAATGTTAATTAAACAGGAGCATCTAAACTCAATGTCTAAAGCGTCTGCTATAAGGAGGTCATTCAAAAACACATCTTTACAAATGGTTTTTTTTTTTTTCTTTTTCACTAAATAACAACACACTTTACCTTGAAGACTGCAAAACTTTTTCTTTCATCCCCTAGTTTTATTTTAAACTGGCACTTAATTTTAATATTTTTGTTTGGAAACTTCTTTGAGACTCATAACACTCGTGTTCATTTTTTGATTTATAGTAGGAGCAGGCAGATGAAGATCGACACATTTCATTTTCTTCCTGGGCCTGATATCCAGAGTGCTCTCAGAGGCCAAATGTGCAGGCAGCATATGTTTTCATTTGCCAAGATGGATTGTATCAATGCATCATACACAGGCAGACGGAGTTTCCTAATGCACCGTAAATGAGTGTCCTGACTGGCAGTGTTTGCATCCATCTTCAGGAGCCAAGCATTTGTATACTAATAATTTAAATTATCGTTTCAGAAAACAGGATGGTTGGAATATAAAACGGAAATGACATTTCCTCAACAGCTGTCACAGATTCAGTCTGGCAAAAATGCAAAAAAGCCAAGAGCTGCCAACAGCAATCACTGTATGTTGATTATAAAAACAGGGGAAAAAATTCTCATACTTCAAAGAACTGCCAGAAAAATGTTCACAGAGTTTTTAAAAATATGAAAAGTTTAACAGGTAAACAATCTGAATATCATCGCTACTAGGCAGTTCTAAGAATGGTACACAAAGAAATGCATGTAAAGCTTAGAAAATTGAAATTTTACTGCAATTCTTTTTTTTATTTAAGACAGACTTTGGAAAGTGTCCCAAATTCAACACTTAAAAACATCTGTTTATAAACTTTGTTACTATAAGAACAGCTACAAGTTTGCTTAAAATGTCTCCTATCCCACAAAAAGGTTTTTTTTTTTTTTTTTTTATTGTATTAGCCATAAATATCCTAGTCAGTGCAGCTTAGGCCCCTCTCTGAACATTTTCTAAGCCTCAGAGACATTTCTATTTTTAGATGGTTATAGGTGAAGGTCACTGCATAAGCCGTTTTGTGTCTATTATATCTGTGCCAATTTCTCTGCTTCAATTTACCCACTACATATATTCTAAGGGTGAACCCTGCTGTATAGCAGTCATTTTTCAATTACTTTTATTACTAAATTTCTTTTAGAAAAGCTGCATGTTCACCTATCTTGCTAAAGGACTTAACAGGAAAACAGACGTCATCATGGTCCGACTGCAGAGTGAACTTGTTCATTTGCTTAACATTATGTACATGTAACTGGGAAATGTTGGCTACACACTCTTAGTAATATATGGAAGAGATGGACAACTAGATACATTTGGTCTGTAACATGCCATATTTGCAAAGAATTAAGGGCCTGTGGGTTGTTTTTATCCTCTACCAGCATTCATATCATGCTGCAGCTTTCAATTTCCTCTTTTTTGTTACCAGTTGAAGCTTACAAAGCACAATCCCATCAATCACAGTTGTGCTGAACTATGAAGTCAAATAAAACAAGCTGTGCATCCTCTAAAGTGTTGTGAACTTGAAGTTCCTAAGTCCAAAACTCTTACAATGCCCACTAGAGGGAGGAAAACCATCATACTCTGGCTAGTAATAAAAAGGGCGAACATAGACTCTTTACATATACAGTAAAACCCTGCAACAAACTTAATTCATCATGGAAAACTAATTGTGGACTGAGTTGGTTGTGGAACAGGGCAATTTATCCCATAAGAAATAATTGAAATACAATTAATCCATTCCAAGCCCCCAAGACTCCCAGACCTAACCTATTTAATACCCATAATTGAGTTTTCTGCATATTAAAATATTGTTTTATGGAAAAACACATGAATAAAGAATAAATTGTACACTGCAAGGGATTGACATAAGAATAAGCATAGCATAGCCTACACAATTGAAATTAAAAAAGAAAATTTACTGTAAGAAGACATTCCCTACCAGCACTCCCTGAAAGATAATCATTTTCCATATCAGCATGTATTTCCCTAGCCTTTTCACAAATAATGAATAATCACCAGCACACTGTCTTTCAGTTATCCAAAGTAACAATAATCTTTCAACTTCATCAATCGCTGGTGTCTGTTTTTAGAGAGTACACGTGTCACACCCTTAGAAAATTCTTTTTTTTTTTCAATTTCCTCTTTGTTTTTCAAAATCGTAGATACGGTATAACAGATTTACCCATAGCCATATGAGGCTGCAAGATCACTCCCACATGTACCGCTCTCATATTTTTCGATCATTTCTTTCTTCATTTCGATTGTTATTGATCGTTGTACCTAATTTGGTTTTGTGCTTACCTCTCTAGCTTTCTTTGGACTCATTATTATTTAGTAAAAGGCACAAAATAATCACTAAATAACAGTAATATCACGGGCACAGTAAAGAATGTTGTTTACAAACCACTGGGTAAGGCCGCACTTAATGTTTTAAGGCTTTGTTTACAACGCGGAAGGCGCCCGTGTGATCGGAACATGTTTACTTCTTTGGCGGTGCTTTAGGAGTTTTGGTCGTGTTTTGATGCATTTTTTGGTACAAAAAAAACAGTAGTGCTGCGGGATGGTACGTGCATAGGTACGTTCGTGCTGTGGGATTTTACTGTATTTAAAAAAAAAAAAAAAAATTTAAATCCCCCCCCCCCCCCCCCCCCCCCGAAAAAAGCTCTGCTAAAAGAGGCGTTGATGAGCACAAAAGGCAAAGAAGGAGTTGCCTAAAGTGGCAATCCCATAACAAGTCCTAATACATAAACCTAAAAGAAAGTAGAAAAAACATAGAAATGGGTCAAGACCCAGAACAATAAATAACAAGCAAAGCAACAGACACAAAAACTGACCAACGCTATAAGCGCATTCAATGAACCACGAGGGGCTGCACTGGGCTGAGGGCAGTCCCTTGCCAGGGGTGGACAGGAGATCCTGCCTCTTGAGGGATCATCCACAAAATAGAAGGAACAAAACTCAACAAGCATAGACAAAAGAAATAATATAACATACAAAACTGATAAGAAACACAGAATAATGCAAATAATTAATACAATTAACGTTATTAACATGTTCAAAAAAAGACATTAAGAAAGAATTTTTAACACCGGCCAGGAGAGGAGCCCTGGCTGAAATATAACCTGACAGCATCCAACCTGAACAAAAAAATGGTCAAAGACCTGGTGTAAAGAGCACATGCTAAATAGAATACCTAATTGATTCATTGTAACCACTATAAGCATACTGATCACACATAAGTACAATAGTAACAAGTTTTAAAATGCTTACACAAATTATCCACTAATACTTCATAAAGCCGCTACCTTGGACTCTAAACACAGGGAAATACTGTAAATGTTATTTTCCAGATAACCCCCATGATCAAAATCAAAATCAAAAGCTAGCATTTGGCAAACGCATTCTATAACGTCACTTGACAAACAATTCAATGTCGAGAGAAATTTTAAGAGACACTTTTGGCAGAATTAGGATACAAAGTGCTGGTTAGTGCATGACAACATAACAGTTTTACAAGTCACTTTCATACTGTTAAAATTTAATGTTTATTTAACATATACTGTACAACCAAACAAAACCTCCTGCACAAGTTTACATATTTTTAAGAATTCACTACCTCTTTATTACACAGACTGCCGGGATTTAAAAATTTAAACATTAAAAAGTATAATCCATAGTGAAGTAAATGTCATTTCAATGTTACAGAAAGAAATAACATATGACATACAATAATTTTTACAACAGTGTAACTGCAAGAAAATGCAACATCACTACACTGCTACAGAATACTAAAAGCTCTAAAAAAACATGAAAGTTTTCCCGATTCTCTAACAGCAATGACAGCTCCCTTTTGGTTTGTGCAAACAATTTCAACATGAGCTTGATTCCTCTTGACAGTACATATACGCAAGTAATGAAATAAAAGCTTTCTTCTGCATATGTAATATCTAATATTAAACAGAGGGAATAAACAGCTACCAATACACTTTTTATGGTCACATTTGTGGTAAATGGTCCATAGGGTTTAAATAACCACTAGATCTTGCTGAAAGAAGTACACACAATGACTGGAGCTAAGAGACTGCTTTAATGCAGGTATTTTGATCAATGCCAGACTGCTAGCTGGATAAATAAATACTGTATGTAAAACTAGATAAAAGAAATGATGTTTACAGTTTTAATCCACAATGCTGATATTAACACACTCCCAGCTGTCACTCTAAAACCTCATAGTACCATCTAAGACAATCAAAGGAAACTAAAATACAGGTTTGTTGCTTAACATTAACTTTACAACTTCACTTCACACTTCTTGACAGTACGTATGATGAGAAAGGATGAAGCACTGTTGAAAAAAATGTTTAATCCCCGAAATGATACTGTCAGTTTTTCAAGAATGATACAGTACGTGCCTGATACAATTACGTAAAGAACGCTGTAGTTTTAGCCATCTACCTAATTGATTATATGTCTATTTGAAACACTATCCATTTTCTTCTTGTGTGCACATACTCTAGCAAACAGACATTTTGTTACTCAAGGGACTGTTACTTCTGCTATGGTTGTATAAATATTATGTGCTTTCGTTGAATGTATGTAGCTGCTGGTAAGTGAGGTAGGATCAAGCCTGAGCCAAATGCGTACCAAAAGAAATCTCTCAGTCCAAAAAAGTGCGTTTTTATTAAAAAGGTTTAGTGACATTTCAAAGCAAACAGTCCAGACAAGAATAGAGAAAGGCTGATACACACATAGAATAAAAGGCAAAAAAAAGAAAAATGTTTTTTCTTGTTAAACTTTAATTGTATCTACAAGGGACAGAGTGGTGGCTCTGAGGCTTAGGATCTGTACTGGTACCCAGAAGGTTGCCAGTTCGAATCCCTGTCACTGATCCTACTCTGCTGGGCCCTTGAGCAAGACCCTTAACCTGTACTTGCTCCAGGGGCGCTGTACAATGGCTGACCCTGCGCTCTGACCCCAAGGGTAGTATCAAGTAATGTGAAAAAAAAACCTCACCCCAAGAGATGTCCACGACATCAGAGACTGAAGGATAAAAATTTGTGGTAGGTGGGCAATCGGCTATCCTGGGTAAACCTGGAAAATGGCCACTAAACCTGTGATGATGAAGATTCAAATCATCCAGACCAGTTCTTGCAACTATACAATGCAATAGCTAGGAATAGCTACAAATCTCACAAAACATCACTTTTTCTGAAAGTTAAGAATTCAAAAATGAATCTCCAACACCAATATAATGATAAACCAATATAACAAAATAATTTTTCCACCCTGTTGATTCACACACATTACAGCTAAGATTTAAAAACCAGACAGCTATGCCTGCTTAAAATGATTATGTCTTGTCAGAAGAAATGATAACACAGACTTTTAGCAAGTTCACATGAAAGGCTTTACTAGAATACAAAACGAAGACATCTACAAACAGAGCTGAAATGTTACACTTCTCTACATTTAAAAAATCTTAAAATTTCAAGACATTTTCAAAGACTTCCACAGCAGGCTCTTTTTAAATCTATAACTGTCTCAGCTCACTGAATATTCTCTTTGAAAGTGGCAAATCAGTGACCCAAAGGGAAAGATAAAGCATCTCCACATTACACACACACTCCCACACACACAATTTATATAATGTATATTAAATATGAGAGAGACACACACAAACACTCATTCTTAATAACAAACACAGGAATACACTTTCAGTATGATATTAAGTTGGAAATATGCAAATGGAATTTAAGCTATTTTTCTACTGAATTTCAGATTAGGCATTACATCTCCATGTCCAAAAGGTCTTGATTGAAATTTTTTCCATCTTCGGTTTCAAAGCACGCCTCATGCTTTTTAAGTGGAAAGTTTCAATAAAGGTAAAAAGTAATTGAATTCTTGTATAATTCACAAATATTCCTTTCAGTATAAACACAGGGTGTTATGCTTTCCCACTATCAAAGCTTTCACCTTATAGGTTCAGAAGCACAACTGGGGTGTTGGAAGTACTAAAATAGGGAAAAAAATAATTAAACCTTATAATGACTTTGTCAGGGTGTGTGGGCACTTAAAGAAATAAAAAGTGATCTGATTTAAAGCTGATCTTCTAAAATATATTTGAACAGTTTAGTGTAAGTTGTAAGCCACAATAAACTTGCCCATATTGTGTCAAGTTAATTGTCATCTGTGAATTAGGGTCGGTATTCTATAAATCAGTTGTCCTTAAATTCAGTCCATTGGGCCCCCTGTGGCTGAAGGTTTTCATCCCAACCAGCTTCTGCTTTTCAATGCAATCCAACCTTAATTAAGCACGATGTTAGCTTTTTTTTTTCTTCTTCTAAGTATTTATAGATTGAAGGAAGAATTATTACATGTAAGATCAGGGGGTCTCCAACAGGTCGCTCACGAGCTACCGGTAGCTCACAACCCCTTTCTGAGTAGCTCGCCAAAGAGTTAATGAATCCTACATAAATTTGAAAACTTGATTAGTCAAATTAGAGGTGGGCGATCTTTCCAAAAAATCATACCACAATCCTTTAAACACAAAATCACGATCCACAATCTGATTTGCAATCTATCTTTTCAATGTGGCAAACACTTAAAAGAGAATATCTGGACTCAAACTCATCAAGACCCAAGTAACACTTTATTTTAAATATCAAACAAAGTTGAATTCAATTGTTCTCTCATTTGCTAGCTAAGCGGACTTAAGGAACACGCACTGAAGCTGGCGAGTGAGTGAGGAAGGCACCTCCCCCCGGCCCACTGCGTGGATCTCAGATTTCCGCAAATAAATCTGTACGGCAAGCGAACTCTGATACATAGCGAAATGAGAGAAGTCGCAAAGTCAACCAGAATGTTCAAGCAAATTATAGATAAAAACCCCAAACTAAATCCATGAAGTAGTTCTTTCATTTAAAAACGGACAGACATACAGGCAGAGAGACATTGGATTTTATATATTATATATTAGTAAACCTTCAAACTAATGTACAGTTAAAAGTGTCAACAGCATTCTCAGCATTTCTGGAGCTTAGTAGAGCCAGATTAACTATAAGAATCTTCACCAAGCAGCTCTGAAAATGTCTGCTCTGTTTGGGTCTCCAGACCTCTGAGAGTCTGACGTGAATGTCATGAAATGAAAGTTCAGACCAAGACTGACAGACAAACATTTAAGTGACTCCATAAGAGTGAACCTAAGTGGCTCCACTCCACCAGACACCTGCCTCTCTTGTTGAGTCATCTGACAAACTAAAAAACACATCACACATGCGACTGGACATGTGAATAAAGTGACACAGTGACATGTGACAAAATGACAAAGGAATACGTCATACCTGTGTATTTGGAATTGCATTGTTACAGCATTCATGTTTTAATTCAATAGTGTGAGATACACTAGAAAATGGATACAGACACACAAAATGCACTTGCTGGTGAACTAAATATTTTTTGTGATGTTTTAATGCAAAATGTGGACACCAACATTTTGTAAATGTTCCGGCAAAACAAGCTTATTCAGTTTGTTTGGGTTGAAATAAGCGATGAGAATAAATGTTAGAAGACATGAGGAGCTCTCGGCCATTTTCATTTTGTAAAAGTAGCTCTCAGGGGGGAAAAAAGGTTGGAGACCCCTGTATTAGATGATTAATGATTCATTCTTTATATGCATTTTAATATTTTGTTCAAGTTTAATGTTCTGGTCATTTAAGCTATTGATTACTAATAAGCATACATGTGGGTAATAGGGAAACAGCTGCCCTTTCGTATTCCACTTTGTTTGCACTGGTATTTGCTCAGCTCATCATTGTCAGTAGAAAAATACAATTAAGACAGCAACTCCAAAAACAAAAAAGGTGGGTTAAAAAGAAACTGAAAAAGCTACAGTGGTGTGAAAAACTATTTGCCCCCTTCCTGATTTCTTATTCTTTTGCATGTTTGTCACACAAAATGTTTCTGATCATCAAACACATTTAACCATTAGTCAAATATAACACAAGTAAACACAAAATGCAGTTTTTAAATGATGGTGTTTATTATTTAGGGAGAAAAAAAATCCAAACCTACATGGCCCTGTGTGAAAAAGTAATTGCCCCCTTGTTAAAAAATAACCTAACTGTGGTGTATCACACCTGAGTTCAATTTCCGTAGCCACCCCCAGGCCTGATTACTGCCACACCTGTTTCAATCAAGAAATCACTTAAATAGGAGCTGCCTGACACAGAGAAGTAGACCAAAAGCACCTCAAAAGCTAGACATCATGCCAAGATCCAAAGAAATTCAGGAACAAATGAGAACAGAAGTAATTGAGATCTATCAGTCTGGTAAAGGTTATAAAGCCATTTCTAAAGCTTTGGGACTCCAGCGAACCACAGTGAGAGCCATTATCCACAAATGGCAAAAACATGGAACAGTGGTGAACCTTCCCAGGAGTGGCCGGCCGACCAAAATTACCCCAAGAGCGCAGACGAGACTCATCCGAGAGGTAACAAAAGACCCCAGGACAACGTCTAAAGAACTGCAGGCCTCACTTGCCTCAATTAAGGTCAGTGTTCACGACTCCACCATAAGAAAGAGACTGGGCAAAAACGGCCTGCATGGCAGATTTCCAAGACGCAAACCACTGTTAAGCAAAAAGAACATTAGGGCTCGTCTCAATTTTGCTAAGAAACATCTCAATGATTGCCAAGACTTTTGGGAAAATACCTTGTGGACTGATGAGTCAAAAGTTGAACTTTTTAGAAGGCAAATGTCCCGTTACATCTGGCGTAAAAGGAACACAGCATTTCAGAAAAAGAACATCATACCAACAGTAAAATATGGTGGTGGTAGTGTGATGGTCTGGGGTTGTTTTGCTGTTTCAGGACCTGGAAGGCTTGCTGTGATAGATGGAACCATGAATTCTACTGTCTACCAAAAAATCCTGAAGGAGAATGTCCGGCCATCTGTTCGTCAACTCAAGCTGAAGTGATCTTGGGTGCTGCAACAGGACAATGACCCAAAACACACCAGCAAATCCACCTCTGAATGGCTGAAGAAAAACAAAATGAAGACTTTGGAGTGGCCTAGTCAAAGTCCTGACCTGAATCCAATTGAGATGCTATGGCATGACCTTAAAAAGGCGGTTCATGCTAGAAAACCCTCAAATAAAGCTGAATTACAACAATTTTGCAAAGATGAGTGGGCCAAAATTCCTCCAGAGCGCTGTAATAGACTCATTGCAAGTTATCGCAAACGCTTGATTGCAGTTATTGCTGCTAAGGGTGGCCCAACCAGTTATTAGGTTCAGGGGGCAATTACTTTTTCACACAGGGCCATGTAGGTTTGGATTTTTTTTTCTCCCTAAATAATAAAAACCACCATTTACAAACTGCATTTTGTGTTTACTTGTGTTATATTTGACTAATGGTTAAATGTGTTTGATGATCAGAAACATTTTGTGTGACAAACATGCAAAAGAATAAGAAATCAGGAAGGGGGCAAATAGTTTTTCACACCACTGTATGAAATTGAAAGATATGGTAAAAAAAATATTATATATTATATATGTTAAAAATACAATTTTTTCTGTAAATATAAAGCAAACATGACGGTACTTTTCTGAATGCAAAATAAGAGATGTTTTTAAAAAATAAAAGGCAATTAAAGGAAATCACTCCCTGACTGTGAAACTTGTTGAGATAAAAACCTCCAGCTATAAAAGGCCCTCAGGAATGAACTTGAGAACGACTCACACAAGTGATTCATATGAAAAACAGCAGAAGTAATATGATGTTTTAATTGATACCACTTTTTCACAACTTATTTCACTATTCTCCAGTGCACATTTTTTATCTAAGGTTAACATAAATGATATCACACCAACTTTTATATTGCATTAATAACACAGATGCTTAACTATTCACAGTTTAAAAAAAAAAAAAAAACAAGCCAAAACAGGGAATTCCATGATTGCATTTATACTTTTAGAGTATCAGAAATTATCAGTACCAGGTTATCAACAAAATCTTTTCATCTGGGCAATGAACACCACAGACTTCATCTTATATAAGAAAACATAATAGCCAAGAATGATTAAACATGTAAAGTCATTTCTTGGAATAATAATAATAAATCTTAAAATTTCAACGATTGCACTCTCACATCTTTATCACATTTACTGCTTACTTTAGCAGAATCTTCTCCAGGAAGCTTTTGAATACTTCAGTATTTAGAAAAAGATATGGGATTGAGATAGATGTGACAGAAGTTGCTGTGCCTGAACCATGGTGGTGAAGCAAGAGCTGCATTAATGGAAGAAGCTCCAGCTTTACTAGTAATCTGTGAAATGGTTGTGACACGAAGGATATTTTCATGAGAACAAATGGCAGGACTGATGTTTCTTAGAGCTTACAGGTCTAATCTCACTAGAGTACAGTCACTTCACTTCTCAATCGAGACATGCGTTCTGAAGTGTTATGGTACCTGAAGAGAGTTCCTCAGGGGCAAACCCTGCTTGAGGTTTACCAATCACATTAGTGGACAATGAGAAGCAGACGTTAGGCAAAACTAAAATTATATCTTAAACGCTGGAATGCTCAAGTGTGAATGAGCTCTAAGGGAACTAGATACCTCTCTTGTCTTTGCCAGGGTCACTTTTAAGACTCCACTATGAGAAAGATACAGAGAAAACAAAATATATGATTCACTGAAGTGTAACAAGATGGAAATATTGGTTAAGTAGTAAGAACATACAGAAAGTGCTCATGTCAATTGTCATTGGTTCTAGGACAATATTCAGCGAACAAATGTTGAATTGTTGGACAGACTAACATTTTTCATCTCCCAATCTTGACAGACATCTATAGTAAATCCTTGTTAAGCCTCCATAGTTGAGTAACATGCCTTTAAAATATTGTTTGTCTCTCAAAATCTTTCAAATATTTTCTCATTAGATACATGTAATAAAGGTTTTTGCTCTGTCCTACTAAAGGTCATTAGCGCAAGATAACTTTTATCATCAATCAGCATACAGTACATTTTTCTTTTCTGAGCAGCACAGTGGATTGCACTTCTGCCTAACAGATGCAGGGTCCTGGTCTCTAAAGACATGAACTGCCCCATGCAAGCATTGCCGAAGTAGACCCTCTGATGGACTATTGTCCCATCAATGATTGGTTCTTATCTTGCTCCTGATGCTGCCTAAATAGGCACCAGCCCGCAGTACCTCTGAACTGAGAATATGCAAGTGTTAATGTTTTACCTCTTTTTGCCTAGAAAAACATACATTTTTTATATTATACCTAAGAACAAAAACATATGCATATTTTAAAGCTATGGTAATAATGAAGAAAAATAACATCTCCCAATGAAGTGTTTAATATTTTAACAGAAGGTTTCTCTTAGCAGAGAAAATGTTTTATTCCATAGAAACAAAAAATATATCCAGCTGGAAGTACAGTGGGAATCCAACTAAAAGAGCTCTTACAGAGAAAGGAGACAAACAATAGTTTTAGTTTGATTGTTTGACCATGCAAATGTAATGCCTTCTCTGTGGAGGTGTGCTCAAAAATAAATAAATAAATAAAACAAATGGGCTTATTCTGTCACCCACACACTCTCTGTATAATATGCTGTTCAAACAAGCAGCATTTCAAAGTCTAGGGCAAGCAAGTTTCTGTCTGAAGAAGAAAAATGTTTATTTCACTTCCTTAATTGGAGAACTACAGATTTTTGTTACTACTGTACTTTACAACTCAAATGAAGGCTTAAAGCTTTAAACAACTGACAGTGCTGACAGTTTTTATGTCAAACTAATTCAGTATTGACTCACTTTTACTAACACCACAATACAGTCTCAAATGATGCATTATTGTTATTATCTACAGTACCTCTTCTACTTATTTATGAATCCGAGTACCTTCTCTTAATAAAATTGCTTATAAAACACAATTACAAAAAAAATTAAGCAACTTTCGACATTGGACAAAACAAATATTTGATTCTTTTAGTAGATAATATATTCACAGGACTCTTGACAGGAAATGTATAAATCATTTTCCCATATCTGAACACGGGGAAGAACAAATGAAGTGGCAATAACTGAAGTCAGAAAATGTAATACATTTATAATTACAGGTACCTTCCAATTATTAAAATGTACAAAATGTCAAAGATGAAAAACAAAATACTGCAGCATGACAGATAAAACGCCTTTTCAGTTTGAGATCCACGAGACATCTGCTGTTCTGTCTGGAAATTGAAGAAAAGCTGAACAGTAATTACACAAAGGCTCAGTGGGAGTGTGCTGGTTATCATCTAACCAGACAATTTCACATTATAAGTTTAGCACTAACAAATGTGCACTGAACATGGCAGCATTCATAGAATGAGATGGTTATGGGGCGATTCTTTTCAAATCACAACTTGCCATTTTGCAATCCATGCTGTTAAAAGAGAAACAAAAGAACTATGAAATCTGAGCTTGGAGAATGTAGGTAATATAACAGAAGCAAATCGTATCTGTTCCCAGCATGTCTGCATGTCTTTCTTCCTAGTTTCCATCGGCATTGCTAAGATGTGTATTCTGGGGTACCTGGTCATTCTAACTGGACGTGGCATTAGGAAGTATGAAAGCATATAACAGTTTAATTTTTAATGATATGAAATTTATTCTAGAGTTGGTTACCCCCTTGCACTCGTTGCTTCAAGGATTGAGCAAGACTTCCTGAAACCCCAAGATAAAGAGTCAGTTCAATATATGGATAAATGAATTTATGTAATTTTGAAAGAAACAAGTATATTTTTTCATAGAAGGTCATTTTACTATTACAATATGATATGTAAGCAAAAGATGATCACGAATTTGAAATTTATTGCCAGACAATGTTGGAAAAATCTTAGGAATTTCTTTTCATTTTACATATATACAAATAACAAAAGTGAATAGAATAAAGGGCACAATAAAAGACAAACAATTGGTTGACAACAGATTAATGGCTGCTTCATATTGGGTGACTGTGGTCTAGAATACACAGTATTCTAGTAACCGAAATGTGATTTTTTTTGTGGGCTGTGACTTGAATCTTCTTGAAAGGCAAGCAAATAAGGTCTAATCAGAAAATATTCTGATAAAATTGTAACTTAATATATGCTGCAGTTCTCAGAAGAATGTTGAACTATCCAAGTCAGGAAAAGGCCAACACTTAGACCAGGAAGTAGCATCCTAATGCATTTCAATTATAGATTTTTACAATTGCAGTCTTGGAAGTTAGAAGACGTGATACCATTGACCTACTATATATTATTGTATTTTGTCTCAGAACAGTAAGAGGTAGCAATTTTTGCATGTTTTCAATACATGAGAATACTGGGGCTCCAGTTTATTTCTGTAAATACAAAAATTCACATACAAGGCAGAAGAAACATCCTCACAGTATTTTCCAACTGAGAAACAGTAAAGTCACTCATATCATTAATAATTTGCTCTCTTAAAATTTACAATAAAAGAACTGTTTCACACATGACCCACGTTATGACCAAAAACATAGTGCTTACACTTCAGACTACTGAAATAATATTTTTCACACAATAAGATTCATAAGATAGAAGCATTTAATTCTAAATGTTGATTTGTCCATACATGCTTCCACCGCAGTTTACTAAGAATAAGGGCGTACTAAGATCAAGAAATTGATCTTTCCCATGTCTTTATCTCAAATTCCAATATTTCTTTTTCTGCTGTACTTGATATTTTTCAGTCAGAGTTATAGCCCTGGCTATAGTATGTCTCTTGTTTACTTATTAATTGTTGCATAAATATTATTTTGCATATTATGTCATTACTTCTCTTTTTGGTTTTGTTCTGTATGTATTTTGTTTATTAATTCTTTTTTAATTTCATCTTATGTTAAGTTTCCATGTTTTACTTTGGTTTATCTGTTCCACCTCCTGTATGTTGAGCCAAACGAGGTGGGGTCACCTAATTCGGCAACTAGAGTACTACTCCAGATATTCTAAATTTTCGCCCCTGCTTTTGGTATTTGAGTCCTGTTTGTGTTCTCGCTTCATTTCTGAGATCATTTAATTTCCTGGCTTTTTGGGGCCCCTGCTTTGTTAAAGGTAATTGGATTTGATTCTCTTACTTTTGCTCTTTTTGGCTTTTGTTTTTGTTATTCCCTATGCTGTAAATCAATTAATACATATAAAGGAACTTTGTTATATTTGAGACTCCAGATTTAGTTTCCCTCTCTTCATTAATGTGGACATTCTGAACTTTATTTAAATATCAGAGCCCCATTTCTAAGCCTATGGCTTGAAGTCTGTTTTTTGAGTTTACGGCTAGGCTGCCTGCGGTGAGGCCAATCCAATATGTGTTTTTTTTTTTTTTTGGAGACATGCTCCCTTTTGTGTGCTTCACGGGGGAAGGATGATAGTGTAGTTGTATTAAATAAAAATTATACCTAAGCTTCTGCTTAAATTAATGATGCAAGGGAGTAATGACTAGGTAAGTGAGGCAAACACTTGGATAATTCTCAGGTAGCTTAGTTCCAGGAGCAAACCAAGTAAGAGTAATGCACACTAACTCTTATTTTAACTTTAGTTGTTGTAAGTGGAAACAGGATGTATGACATCCAGGAATATCACAGTAATGTATATTGATTTCAGACTGTCTTGAATTAATGTCTTAACTTTATCAAATAACAGCTCAACCAACAAAGAACAAAGAAGCGGTAGTCTGGCATGCATCTAGGCATTCTGTGGGAAATTTTCCTTTTGTGTCATGTATGCAATACGTCATCATAGCAATCTAGCAGCTCTGTGATAACCTTAACATCAAAGGCAATACAGACATTTTTTATACTCCATTATCAGCCAATTCTATCTACTAAAAGCTTGACAAAAATTCTGCTCATAGCATTTTGTCACTATCAGATTTCTTATAAATTATATTTCTTTGATAAGACTGACACTAAAGAGAAAAACATTGACACAATTTACATTAAAACAGAAAACACTCAGGTGTTTCAGAAACCTATTCTTAAATAAAGTCCCTTAACCTTATTTATTTTAATTTAATTACTTCTGGTAATTTTTGAAGCCATTATGCATACTTAACATTGGGCATCTCTTATTACAAAATCTAGATTCATTATGCTTGATTTATGGACAAAATCTGTGCTTAGCCACACTATTTCCATATTACTAATCCTATTGTCACCCTTTATTTTAAGACAAATTTAAAACAGATGAAGAAGCAAACACTATTAGTTTTCCAAGATTGCAGTAAGTAAGAAAGGAAGAGCAAATGTTGTAAATATTAATTCTTTGTTCCCTATGCTACCAGAAAATGCTTTGCCCGCTGTGACACTGAACTGGACTATGAAAGCTGAAGAAAAACTGGACTTGATAGACTAAATACCAATCCTGTCAAAACAAATGCCAATAATCAAGTAAACAGTGCAGGACATAATAAACAACCTTAAGGAAGCCAACAGCAAAATACATCCCTGGGGAGCAAGACAGTACTTATCAGTGGAGATTACACTCTCTGCCCTATTACAGTACTTTCACTTATTACAAAATGTAATGAAGGTTACACTATGCCATTCCAGAAACAATGTTGAGATGAAAGAAACTAGTGTCAATTAAGCTTGTATAATGAACGTAATTATAAAACATGATGTGTTTAGAACCTACGTGTTAAGGGGGAAAAGCTAGCATTAGGAAGCAAAACATTTGCTAAACTGAGTGTAGTGAGTGAATGGGGTCTGTGCTAGACTGGTGCCCTATCCACAGCCTATAATCGGTGCCACTGGGTTACACTTTGTATTCCTTTAAACCTGAGCTGAATTACCTGTTCATTAACTTTCCTGGGTGTTGCCACCTTGGGCTGCCTTCCGGATCTAGATTTCATGGTATCGTGGTTTATTACTGCTATCGTGGGCTGCATCAGGAGTGGGCAGGAGGAGGAGTATAGGGACCTAATCAATGACTTTGTTAAATGGTGCGACTCAAACCACCTACACCTGAACACCAGCAAAACCAAGGAGCTGGTGGTGGATTTTAGGAGGCCCAGACCCCTCATGGACCCCGTGATCATCAGAGGTGACTGTGTGCAGATGGTGCAGACCTATAAATACCTGGGAGTGCAGGTGGATGATAAATTAGACTGGACTGCCAATACTGATGCTCTGTGTAAGAAAGGACAGAGCCAACTATACTTCCTTAGAAGGCTGGCGTCCTTCAACATCTGCAATAAGATGCTGCAAATGTTCTATCAGACGGTTGTGGCGAGCGCCCTCTTCTACGCAGTGGTGTGCTGGGGAGGCAGCATTAAGAAGAAAGACGCCTCATGCCTGGACAAACTGGTGAGGAAGGCAGGCTCTATTGTTGGCATGGACCTAGACAGTTTGACATCTGTGGCAGAGCGACGGGCGCTGAGCAGGCTCCTATCAATTATGGAAAATCCACTGCATCCACTAAACAGTGTCATCTCTAGACAGAGGAGCAGCTTCAGCGACAGACTGCTGTCACTGTCCTGCTCCACTGACAGACTGAGGAGATCGTTCCTCCCCCAAACTATGCGACTCTTCAATACCACCGGTTGAACATTATATAAAGTTATTGTCTGTTTTTACCTGCATTATTATCAATCTTTAATTTAATATTGTTTTTTGTATCAGTAAGGTGCTGCTGGAGTATGTGAATTTCCCCTTGGGATTAATAAAGTATCTATCTATCTATCTATTTCCTCCCTCAGTTCTGATGTAATGAAGAGGCGGGTGAATATATGCCTATCCCAGCAGCACTGGGGCAAGGTAGGAACCATTCCTTTACAGTGTGCTAGTCCCTTGAAGGGTACACTAATATACACACCCACAATTACTCACATGGAGCCAAAATATATATGCCAGCTAACATACATATTTAGAGAAATATTCGTGAAACATGCCACCTACACACAAGTTTTGACCAGGCCAAGATCTGAACCCTGGATGTTAACTGTTTTGCCTCTCAGATTTATTTGTTTTAAATAATATTTATATACAGATTAAGCTATTATATATTATTGCAGTACTACACAAAGAGCCCGTTTCGACAACGTAAGATGAAACGGGCACAAGTTTGTGTCAGTAGTGTATGAAGAACAAATGATAAGTAACAAAGAAGTTGTTTTGTAATGATTGTAGTCCGCTGTACTCATTACTGTACAGGCTTGTACTGCTAGTTGATGAATTTTCCAGGCCTATAGTATAATATTGAATAATGAATGTTCCAGTACAATATGGAATAGTAATAAATATAAGCACCACAAACCTGATATAGGTGTATTGAATGAATGCGTAATTGAATCTGAATGCGTAATTAGGACTCAAGCTGTAGTCAAAATCGCCTTTCAGGCCTCTAGAGCGTTAATCGAAGTCGCCTTTCTCTTTGAATTTTTGCGGCTGTAAATCCGCCACCTGACACGATATTGGGGTTGGATGTCGGTCTCGTGAGGTTTTTCGGGCAGCTGCACAGAAGGCGACTGCGCATTCAGCTTCGGACGGACGTGAGTGAGTGAGTGAGTGAGGAGGCAGGCGAATTATGTATTAAGAGTGTGTAGGTGTGTATTCTGCAGGTGTGCTCTTCAGCAGCCTGGTACACCATTTCATTATGCTTTCTATCACCCAGTGGTGCAAAAAACATATATACAGCCTTAAGAATGGATGTGAAGGTCTGTGACATGATTGGCATATTTGTAGCTGGAAATCCATAAAGGGAGCAAATGTGTCACGTATCTTAAAATACAAGGGGGAGTCAAGCTAAAGTTTGAAAATGGGATTAATTAGAAAATGGAACGAACCTTAACAAAACTGATGTGGTCTCCACCCTTCTCAATGCACTTGCACCACCTGCCTTGATTCCAGCAGAATAAAAGGTTTAGTCTTGTCCTTGCAATCACTCGTGCACCCGAGTTATTGTTGAACACTACATGCTATGGGGTACTACAGTCACTACTGCAAGTTACTGTGACTTGCTGGAGACCAATGTGAAGCCTGCTATTTGATCCAAGCAGCGGGGACTGCTGTCTCAAGGAGTCCTTTTGCTGCAAGACAATGCCTGCCCACCTACACACTGCTAAGAACATCAAGGCTTGTCTAGAGAAATTGAACTTTGAGGTATTGCCACATCCTCCTTATTCGCAAGATTTGGGACCGTGCAATTTCCAACTTTTTGTACTGCTAAAAAAAACATCTGGGTTGTCGTCGATTCAAGACAGATGACGATGTGAAGAAAGCGGTGCACGAGTGGATGCGAGGACAAGACAAAACCTTTTATTCTGCTGGAATCCAGGCACTTCCAGGCAGGTGGCGCAAGTGCATTTAAAAAGATGGAGACTACATTGAGAAATGACATCATCAGTTTTGTTAAGGTTCATTCCATTTTCTGATAAATCCCATTTTCTAAATTTAGCTTGACTCCCCCTCGTTTTTTATTCCTAAGCTTTCAATTCCTACCAGGAATCACCGTTACAGGAAAAATGATTAGATTTACAGGAACCCAAGGCAATATATAGAAAATAAGGAGGGGAGGATTGGTGGATGTGGGGGTTGATTGATGAGACAGGGTTCGAAGGGTGTTGGTCACAAAGTCTTATTTATTATTTGCATGTTCTTCTTTTCAAGCCTGCATATGCTGGGCTCATGTCCAAATGTCTTAAGAATCAAAGCATAACAAAAATTTTAAATACCTCTACGTAGTGTAGTCTGTACTTAAAGAAGGTCCTATTCACAATTATAAAAAAAAAAAAAATCAGTAACCTGTACATGGTACAGTGCATTTGCCAATGTGTTTCTCACACTGTTATTAACCAGTGGCAGCATTTCCTTAGAATGTTGCAGGTAATCATCTCAACAAAAGTTCTAGTACATAATAGCTTGTATGAAGTGTAGCACATTGCCTCAGGAAAGTACATGCACTTGATGTATACAAATGTGCATTAGTTAATAATCCACTTCAGTCTGAGAAGCAAAATGAAATAAGGTCTGCTTAACATATAAGAACGTAAGCTGAGGTCAGGCACTGATGTTGGACGAGAAGGCCTGGCTTACTCGCAGTCTCCACTCTAATTCATCCCAAAGTTGAGGTCAGGACTCTGTGCAGGCCAGTCAAGTTCCTTCACACCAAACATGTCATCTATTTCTTTACAGACCTTGCTTTGTGCACTGGTGCACAGTCATGTTGGAACAGGAAGTGGCCAACCCCAAACTGTTCCCACAAAGTTGGGAGCATGAAATTGTCCAAAATGGCTTTGTATGCTGAAGCATTAAGAGTTCCTTTCACTGGAACTAAGAAGCCAAGCTCAGCCCTTGAAAACAACCCCACAGCATAATCCCCCCTCCACCAAACTTTACACTTGGCACAATGCAGTGAGGGAAGTACCATTCTGCTGGCAACCGCCAAACCCAGACTTATCCATTGGATTGCGTGATTTGTCACTCTAGAGGACATGTCTCCACTGCTCCAGAGTCCAGTAGCAGTGGGCTTTACACCACTGCATCCAACGCTTTGGATTGGACTTGGTGATGTCAGGCTTGGATACAGCTGCTCAACCATTGAACCCATTTCATGAAGGTCTCACTCTCTCTCTGTTCTTGAGCTTTTGGAGGTCTGTAGCTATTGACTCTGCAGAAAGTTGGCAACTTCTGCACACCACAGCATGCACTGTCCCTGCTCTGTAATTTTACGTGGCCTACCACTTCGTGGCTGAGTTGCTATTGTTCCCAATTGCTTCCACTTTATTATAATACCACTGACAGTTGACCATGGAATATTTAGTAGCGAAGAAATTCACAAATGGACTTACTGCACAGGTGGCATCCTATCACGGTACCAGGCTTGAATTCACTGAGCTCCTGAGAGCCACCAATTCTGTCACAAATGTTTATAGAGGCCGTCTGCATGCCGAGGTGCTCGATGTTATACATCTGTGGCCATGGAAGTGATTGGAACACCTGAATTCAATTATTTGGAGGGGCGTCCCAATACTTTTGGCAATATAGTGTATGTGTTTGAATTATAATGAAGTTCTGTAAGTAAGAATTTTACTGTACTCTGTACACGACAATATTATTACTGTTACAACAAACTAGTATCACAAAATACATAACCAACGTTCACTCACCCATCTGTCAATTTTTATTTAAACAGATGTTTCCAAACTATGCCTACACAGAGTGAAAATTTAACAAAACTCCAACCTCCCTGATGAGCACACAGTTGTACAAACCACAAACTTAGAATCTGGTTACTTATGCTGCCTAAAGAAATACACCACTCTCTAGGTCCAAGGCACGCTATTCAGGTTAGACAGCCCACAGATACTACTAACTGCAGTAAAGATTAGTTTCTTAAAAATCTATTGTCGCAATCAAATATTCATGCCTACTAAGTAAAAATCTACAAGTTGCTTAATATTCCCACATCAAACCCTTAACATTTCTAGTCCTATTCCTAAACACCACAGGAGATTTCTAGGAGTCTGTTGAAACCTAAAAAAATGCTATTCAATGTCTAACCAGTCTCAGTTAAAAATTACTTGCTCCATACTTAATCATTCTATAACGGCCCCTGAATTCCCTAGGTCCCACTGTGCAAAATTTTTAAATTGGAAACTGTACAGGTGATGCATCTTTCTTTGTAGTCTCTGAATAAATTTTTGTGCTATGAAAGTGGAACTGTCAAAGAACTGAATTTACAAGTACAAAAAAAAGCTATTTCAGTATTCAGCAGTCTCCTAGCAACTGGAATCTACTGATGTTTTCTCAGCATTAGGTGGCGAAATGGGCAAAATATGTTGTGTTTCAAAGATGTCAAGGGGGAAAAAGAATAGAGTCATAAGTTTCTTTTTTTAAGGTTTAAGTTTCACTTTTCTAAAGGTTTATAATAGCAGTTATAGGCAAGTGTACTATAATGAGCAAGTATGTATGTCAAACAAACTTCCCTGAATGACTTTAAACGTACTTTGCCATCTGTTCTTCTGTAAAGGAATATTGCAACTTCATACAGAATAATGAATTTCACTTTATTGGTAATGCTTCTCTGCATAAGTGCATATAGTCAAAAGTAAATTAACTTACACTTGCAAGACTACCGATAATTGGAAACTGAAGTAAACAAAATACAGAGTGCAAAAGCAACTCTTTATTATTTTGTATAAAAACCTATCTATGAATTGTTAGTCTTTCATTCCAAAGTTATTCTCAATATTAACATCAATTAATGTGACAAACAGATAAGCATTGGAGGCATATATAATGTAACAAGTATTGGGAAGTTCTTTTTCTATGTTTCTATGTCAATAAAATTGATAACCTCCATCCAGTCATCTCTATAACTGCATTAATTACAAAATGTATTCCTAAATAATAATATCCATTGGTTTTTTTTTTTTGGTTTTTTTTTAAGCTTTTATGAAAATTCAATAAAATATTTTCCTGAGTTGACTATGTTACTGTATCTAAGCTTTACAGACTCGTCTAAAAATGTAGTAATGATAGACGCAAGATTCCCCCAAATACAGTTTCTATCATAAATACATGATAGCCTCTAATTTTTGCTCCCCGCGGCTCCACCCATGTAGTAGTGAAGCAGCACAGTGAGGAGGGCCCTGCCCGGCACCCCACTCCTGACATCACGCTTCCCCCTCCCCTCAGCCCGCAGCCTCTGTCTTGGATTAGCACAAATATATCGCTCCTGCAAGTAAACTATGATTCTTAGCGCAATGAGAAAAGTTGCAAAATCAACCAGACTGTTCAAGCAAATTATAGAAAAAGAAACCCGATCTAAATCTGTTAAGTAGTTCTCTCGTGAAAAGCAGACAGACAGAGAGACGTTGGATTTTATATAATGTGCTGTATGTATTTATGTAAGTAGAAATGAAAGGCAGTGATAGATAGATATTAACTTTAGTGTAGTAGGCAGGATAGATAGATATTAACTTTAGTGTAGTAGGCAAGAGAGACAGACAGACAGATAACCGTGGTTGGCAGGACTAAAGAGAGAGAGAGATACAACTACCATGAAGACCTGTGGGAATCTGAGGTACCACTGCAACTTAGTAGGGCTGCCATCTAGCGCTCCAGGGGAGATAATCCCCTGTGAATGTTCTCTCCCCCGGTCCTGCAATTAAGAAGGCATCCCAGCTGGGCAAGGGCACCCAATATCTGCCACACTATTAAAGAATTCACTCCATATGTTTCAAGAACTCTAATAACCAACGTACCCAACTGCAAAATGTCCTCCAACTTTACTGTACCATCTGCGAATACTTTGTGACTGACTTGACCTCACATCCTTGGTGCAAATTATTCTCTGTTGACTCTTTAAGAAGTCTTCTTCATACGTTTTAGTTACACTTTTACTGTGCAAACAGTGGTTTAATGTTGGCAATTTTCTATCCTCTATACAAACTTTTCTTTTTCAATTCACTTATCAACTTTTTCCTTCTTTTAGAAATGTCCAATATTTTTCTGCCTGTTTTTCAAAAGAAAATATTTTTTCTAAGCACCATAATGGCTTCTAAATGGAAACTTCCTAATCAGATCTTCTTCCAGGTTAGATGCTCTCATTTTTAAACCTACCATCACTGAATATCTGAGAAATATCAGCTTTTAATCTCTTTTTATCTGTAAGAAAATACATCCATTATGATTAAGCATAAAATACTGAATGTTTCTTGATTTATTTACACTCTTAATTCCTTTTTCAGTTTATTTAAGGATTCCAAATTTGTCCTGTGTGTTAGCAAGTGGTTCCAGTGACGGAAGGGTTACTAGTCAAGGGCGGTTTCCTACCTGGATTAACTAATGCCCTCTTTGCTCCAGAACTGGATTAAACGAGTTTGAGAATGTTAAGCTATTTCCCAGAACTTTGGTTTTTATATAATTTTTGACACCTGATCAAAATAAAAGAATAAATGCATTATGTGTTTCTTTACTATGAATAGCTCAAAAGTAATCTATTTAATTTCCATGTCAGACAACTCTACCTTAAATGATTTACTATTTTACCTGTGATATTATTTATTAGAATTCCAACTTGTAGGCAAAGTGAAAACCTTAAAACTAACTGAATATACAAGTATCTTCTTTTACCAAACTACTATTACTTTACTCAAAACCAGCAAGCAAGCTTCTCTTTCAAAACTATAGATGAACTGGCAAAAAGACAAGTGATTGGAAGTATCATTTTTTTTAAACTCCATTTATTAAGAATTTCAAAAACAAATTACACCACTTTTCTACATAGTCGCCTTCCTTAGCGATACAATTTTCCCAGCGTCGTACCAGCTTTTTAATACCCGATTACTACTCCTCCTGCCGTCATCGTTTCCAACAAAAATATAAAAGTGCGGAAACTTTTTGAACGTCCCTCGTATACAGAAATACCAAAAGTTTTATTGTGTACTGACGAAAGGGAGTTAAGGGATTAATATGGCATGAGTAACACTTCACACTTTTTTCACTTTAGGTTTTATAAGATATGTTTTATAATTTTGGAATGCAAGTCAGGCAGAAGACTTTAAATGGCTGAATGCAAACATTTCACAGAAATGTTTGTAGTGTCTTGCTCCTCACCATAACTGCATTTAGTCTGCCTGTTTTTAAAATCCCCGTATAATTCACAAAATGACTAAGAAGCCAATGACAACTTTTTTAATTTAGCATAGTAGTAAAGAACAGTTTGACAAAACCACTACCTCCACATTCCTCCCACACCAAGATATCTGCAAGTTTAATAAGATGCTCTGAGAGTAATGACCAAGAGTGGAATCTACATGCTTAGTCTTTAAGCAGGACTGATGAGCACTGGAGGCACCACTGGCAAGAGCTCCTAATAATGGTAACCAATGGCAGTTTCATTTAATGAAGCCTTTATAAATTACAGATATTACAAGTAAAAGATAAACTATTGGCCTTGTGTGCTACTACAAGAATTGCTCCAGTTTTGCAATCTATCATGTTAGGGAACTAGTAGATAGTTGTTTTTTTTTTTCTTGCAGTTCACCACAGCTCATACATTATTTCATATGCCCTGTTTGCACTTATCCCTTAATTGCAATGAACCTTAATTTACCCACTAAAATTTGTTCTTGAGCTCAGTTCTTATCACCTTAAGGCATTAGATATCAATTTAAAAACTCCAGTTTGATGCAAATAGAAGATTATCAAAGAGACCCATCATTATAATCAGGTTTTCTGCACATATCCTGCTCTGGATTGGAATTTATCACTACATGAATGTCAAAACCTGTCAGTCTAGGTCATTCAGACCCCCAGTGGATTATGGTAATTCCTGGGGATGAAATGAAATAGTTACTACTTATCTAGTCTACTGTGAAGTGCAGTGCATGTTACATAACAATTTATATGAATCATAAATCAGTTCAATTATTTATAGGAAAGTATAAAAGATTCACATTTAAACTTATGAGACAATTCCTACATTTTTTAAAGATAATCTAACTATATTTTTAAAAAAAAGAAAAAAAAAGCAATACTATAATAAAATAAAGTTAACAACAGATTCCATTACCACTCTGAAGTAACAAAACACACACAGAAAGGGAAGACAGAAGCAATTTATGTTCCAAACTGTACATAATTAAGACTGCTGAGGTGCCTCTACCTCAGTAGCAGCCAAAAACCAGTTACCAAAAACCAGGACAAGATCAGTAAAATTCAAAATAAGTAATTATTTAACTGGTAAATACTATATATTTGTCACTTTAAGCTGCATATATAATTAGCACTCATATTTTGAACATTAAAAGCACAAACTCAAGCAATAATGGTAAGTCTCCAATTGTTCTAGATAGATCTGAAAGACTAGATATGTAGATTATGAGTTATTTATTACTGTAAAGAATTGTAACAAATTCCTTTCTTGTGGTTTACATTTTGGGAAGAACAGAAACACATTTTCATAAAATGCTAAGCTTGTCTCATTTGATTTCACATAACATTGAATTAACAAATGCATAAGAAAAATTAAATAATTCCTGACTTACTGCAAGCGCCTTTGAGAGTCTGGTTCGAAAGTCGTTCAGGACTACGGTGACAATTTCCTTATGAGGAATATACGTATATCCACCTTTAAGATAGACTTTTCGACTTCGCACTAAATCAAGGACATCTTGGAACGGCACCTATTTCACATCAAAGGAAATATTAGAAAAGTTATAGTTCTGCAGTAAGCAGCTGCACGGTACTTTCATGAGGGTAATGTTAAGACATTCAGCAATGGATATTACTTTTAAAATAAAAATACAGGTGAAAATCACAACCAGTAACCACAAACTTTTTTCTTCCCATCTTCACTTTGGGAATACCGCCAATGAGATAACAAATATGTATCCACATAAAACTTGAATAAACCTTAACATTCTAAGACACATGAAAATACAGTTAATTAACACATAAACAAATACAGAAGATTGATGAGCCGTATACGTTACATATGCTAAGTAACCAATCTGTTAGGTATACACATACCTCATAGCATATTTGCCTTCAATGTAACCTGTATTCAACTGAGAACAGACTCAATAAGGTTGAATGTGCAACACTGACAGGCAGACTGGCTAATGAAAAGTCCAATGTGTTTTAACAGTTACTGCAATTTAGCTAATGACGGATCTATGCTTTAAAAAGCTCTTCCCATTCTATTCCATAAATGATTAGTTATATCTTCATTTTTTTTTTTATTAAAGTAAATGACACACTGTCAAAATCCTTGAACATTTCCAGGACTCTCCAAGTCTTATGACATCGAGCCTTATTCTAATGAAAACTCCCATGTAATGATATGAATACACTTACTGCTAAAGAATGCATCTGAGTTGACAAATGATGATCAGATGTATGTTGACATTCAAGCTTTGCTGTGACTGATCAAGGGGCAAGATGTGTGCCAAAAAATACTTTACCTTGGTTCAAACTTCAGATGATTTGTGACAAGTTAAGGCAAGTTGAGGTTGTGGATATACATTCACCTGGTACCAATGTTTTACTCAGTATGTAACCAAAAGCTTATTCCTTTAAATAACCTGGGTGAGCCTGTGCCCACCTTTAATCAACTGTGGTTGCCCGAATGTCTGATGGAGCTTTCAAAATTCTCTAATGACACCACAGTAATTGAAAACCTCAGCAGAGCCGTACCTCCTGATATTGCCCTAACAATACCATGCCTCAGTTAAAAGCACATGCTGTATATACTTTCAGTCTTGCCTTTTTTCCCTCTAAATTAGACAGACACTTGCAGTGTGTGGCTATTTACCTACTTGCTTTACGTAGTTTTGGTCATACATATGAAGCTGTTTCTGAATGAGCACTCCTTTAATATGGGAAAGGCAGGTACACATTGATTAACCATTCTATGTTCAATGTCTATTTGTACTACTTAAGTGCATACTGATTTATTTATATTTATTATTTTTGAAATTTGATTTACTTATTCCTGCATGCACTCATTTATTAATAATTTAGCATTTCTCTTGGTACTTGCAATTTTATCTTTAACATCTTTTAAAGCATTTTGAGCTACATGTTTTATATGAAAATGTGCTATAGAAATAAATGTTATTCATGAATGTTACAAATGAGCTTTTGATTAAATTTTTTGTGGGCTTTTCTTTATCAATTTTGCGGTTTTAACTCTCATTTGGGGAAGTTTTCCTATTCTTAGAATTGATATCTTATGAAATTGTTGACTCTGACCTTAGGTTTGATTCTTCTTTATCATTTGCACCATATTATTGCCCTGTAATTAGGATAGCGCTCCATGATGCTACGGACGTATTCTTGAAGGTCATGGCTTTTGGGAATAAAGTGAGACAATAAAAAGGTAATCTCGAGTTCACTTCCCTACCCAAATTCTTCTAGATTCCTGGACTTTTTTTTTTTTTTTTTTTTCCTTGCATAATTTATCTAAATTAAAATCTTGTCTTTGATCTTTTTGGCAATGACCTATGCATGTATTTTTGGACTTGAATTTCTTTATTCTCATTTTAGTTTTGATGCTAATATAGCTTGAGCTCATTTTGTTTTTGAATATTGACTATGTCTTTTCTCCTGGTTGCCCTCTCTTTATTTTGCTAGCTCATTTAGCACAACAATATGTATACAAGTAAAATCTGGAAAAAAGTCCATGTTTCAAATGCAGCAACACAATGTATTGCAAACAAAATCCACATTTAATGTGCACATTTTATCAGGGTTACCTCATACCACTGAAAAATGTGGCTAAGGAATTGACTAGAAAATTACAGGTTATATGGAGGGCAAAGGCAAGCAATGTGGTAAGCATAAGTCAGTGCTGACATAAATATGAAATACTGTACAAAGTATGCAGGAATACTGTTAAAAAAAGCAGACATAGCATGTCTTTGAATCTGAGGGCTACACTTAGTTTATTATTTCTCTGCTGAAATAACACCATTTTAAAACGCAAACTGTTAATAAAGATATTTTGTGCACAATGTATGATGCATGATACCTGTCTTAGCACATCAGAGGCGTTTCCAATTGAAATTTGAAACCTTCAGACCTTCTTTTCCATACCAATTACAGGCAGAGGAAATATGAAGTGATTCAGCAAGATGCTCAAGTTTAAACGTAAAAAGAAACCAGCAAATGATCCGATACATAAGTAAATATGCATATGTAAGATTTCCTTCACATAACCTTTGCCAATTTAGTGACCATTACCAATTTATGTATGAATTAAGTGATTTTAACACTTTTTGCCTGATTCCTTTATTGTCTAAATAACTAGTTCTTAATGTTCGGTCATCAGGGTTCTTTGTGGCTGCGGGTTTTTGTCCCAACCAACTTATTCTCTTAATTGGACTCTTCTAGGCCATTTTTTACCCCACTTTGTAGGCTCTTATCAACCATCTAGAAATTAAACTGGCTATGCTATGTTTTTACTGAATGAAGTTGGAATCTGTGTGTGTTAAATTGGTAAGAATTTTTTCCATTATCATTTTTTTGTTCATTTTTAATGCTCTGGTTATATAGAAAATTATTTAGTAATAAGTATACAAGTGAATAATAATGAAGTAGTTGCTCCTTTCAGTGCCATTTGTGCTATTAAAAAAACAAAATAAGGATTTAAAGATACTAAAAAAAATATAATCTCAATTTCAAGAAGTGTAAATCTGGCACTACTGCACCTTTCTAACTATAAAATATAAGAATGAAAATGGGTCAGGTAATTAAACAATGAGATCAATTAAAGTTAACAATCACTGACTGATTAAGAAACTGGTTGGAGTAAAAACCTGCAACCACATGAAGTCCTGAGGACTGGATGTTGATAACCATTGGTCTAAATGAAATGTGGCATCAGGAATACCATGAAGCCATGACTCTGACACAATATATAAAAGCAAGATTTTTCTTTTAAGTCTTTGATGTAATTAAGCCTGTGTTGCTTATCCTATTAAATGTTTGCTTGAGTATTACGGTCTCTTTTGTCATGGTATTTTTTCATTTTCTGTATTTGAATTTGAGCCCTCTTGCCAATGATGGGCACAACCATGTTACAACAAGTGAGGAAGAAAAATAGAGGCAGTATAAAAAGATTATTCAACCTTGAGTCTCACAAGCAAAACATCAGATTGGTATTATATCCCGAAGTACTGACTGACCTTAGGTGTTCCTGCTAAAACGATACAGAGAGGTATGCCCTGGCTACAAATAATGTCATTTAACCACATTAATAAGACAATAACTTATTTAGAAAAATGGCATGGCATTCTCGGGACTATACTTACCCTCTTTATCTAGTCCTTCAGCTAACATATGTTGGTTTAGATTAGGCAGTGCAAATCACATTACACTCCTAATGAAGAATAATGAGTTGTTTTTGCAATGTTGTGGCACTAGCGGACTAAAAACCAACCACCTTCCCCCCACCAACTTTAGATTGCTTTAGTGCTTGCTTTCCCTTCAAGTATGTTCAAGAAATATGTAGTTTTTTATCCACCTGAATGGTACAGTAAATATTGACTGAGGCAATGAGTGCTTTGACTGTTTATATTTACTTTGTGAAATTTCATTTTTGTAAAACCTTCTATGCAAACACTGCATCAATTGAAAATGAACAACATTAAATAATAAAGTGACCTACATACAGTCATCTACCCCTACTAACAGAAGTGTACATTTTAAGACATTCATTCTTTACCATTTACTGTAGCTTACTTGGCTATCCCTTAGCTTACTCATCACATTATCCTAACATGATCTTTAGTGGAATGAGGAAATGTACAATATTAACATTTTTAGCAATAATAATTTATTTTATTTATATAGCACCACTTCCAAGATCAAATCACTACTCATTACAACTAAAATTTTCATGTTAACATTTTTTTTTTTAATTTAAAATCCTATTTAAATGTTTGACTTAACATAACATTTAAAAAAAGTCATACATGGTGGCACAACAAGCTGGCATTCTGATTATCTTTATTTCTATGAAGGACTTTACTAAATATCTCCAGAGATGTTCAACTGGGGTCAAGTGTGGATTCTGGCTGGGCCACTCAAGGAAATTCATAAAGCCATCTTTAAGCCACTCTTGTGTTGTCTTCACTTTGTGCTTGGAGTCATTGTCTGTTGGAAGGTGAACCTTCAGCCCAGAACATCTAAAGCAGGTTTTCATGAAGTCTATCTCTGTATTTTGCTCCATTCAGATTTCCCTCAACCCTGTCTAATCTCCCAGTCCCTTCCTCTGGAAAACAACCCCATAGCATGATGTTGCCACACTCATGCTTCACCCTTGGAAAAGTACTGCACAGAGGAAGAGAAGGATGGGAGTATGTGCTGATAGTGCATTGCCACATCCACCACACATTGAACCACTTGGATTGAGACCCGAGTGCAGCAGGTGGCACCACAGCACAACACTAAAACATTGAGGTTTCCCCATCCCTCCGCCCCCCCCCCACCCCCACCAACCCAGGTTTTGCCAGTAAGTTGGAGGACCTACTTGCACGGCTGGATGCAGATTAACGTCATACCCAGGACAAAGCAATTGCAGGTTATGGGCCTTGCTCAAAGGCCAAATGATGAAGAGTTACTTTTGGCGTGGCGTACCAGATTTCCTCCAGACGCAATGGTAATCTTGATTTCATGAGACCAGAGTTTTGATTTCTCACAGTCTTCAAGTCCTTTAGAGTTTGCAAAAAGGCACCTAAACTGGTTTGCATTTCTCTTTTACTGAGAAGAGGCTTCTGCCTGGCCTCTCTGTCATAAAACCCAGATCAGTGATGGTTGTCCTTCTAGAAGTTTCTCCCATCACCACACATGTTCTATGGGGATCTGTCAAAGTGACCATCGGGTTCTTTGTCACTTCTCTTACCATGGCCCGTCCTCCCATGGTTTCTTGGTTTGGATGGGAGGCCACCTCTAGAGTAGTGGTTGTCCTTAACTTCTTCCATTTAAGAATTATGAAGACAAGTGTGCTATGGGACTTTTTCAGTAACCTTCTCCAGATCTGTGCCTTGACACTATGCTGCCTCTAAGGTCTGCAGGCAATATCTTTGATATCATGGCTTGGTTTTTGCTCATTTGAGGGCCTTTCTATAGACAGGTGTGTACCCTTCCTAATCAGTCTAATCAATTAAATTGACCACAGGTGGATTCCAAATAAGGTGTAGAAATATTAAGGATGAGTAAAAGAATATGATGCACCAAAGCCAAATTTTAACTGTCATAGTAAATACTTGTGTCAATGTCATAGTTCAGGTTTTTTAAGTATAGGCAAATTTAGCCTGGTGTATAAAATTCATTTTTGGACAAATTCTAAATACCTGCATTTCATTTTTATATATACAGTGTGAGTGAAAATTATGTTAACACTAATGGTACTGCTATGTATATACTTGTATACAATTTTTGTAGACAATGTATGTGCCACATATGGTACATGCGTTGAACATGATGGTGAACAGGTTGAGACATTCCTGTAAATCATCTTGCACATATGAAGTATATTTTGTGAATACTGTGGTGGGTTGGCACCCTGCCCGGGATTGGTTCCTGCCTTGTGCCCTGTGTTGGCTGGGATTGGCCCCAGCAGACCACCGTGACCCGGTGTTTGGATTCAGCGGGTTGGAAAATGGATGGATGGATGGATTTTGTGAATAAATTGTTTCCACCATTCAAATGTTTTAGTAAGATTTTGCTTAATTTGCAGGGTCAGATTATTTGTTAATATGATATCTGTTCTTAAAAATAATTAGGTAACTTCAGAGGATCAATATTTTTATGATAAATTCAGCAAATAAAAGTTTTGCAAATATCCCAAGAGATATACCTTTATTAAGTTGTGCTGTCTTCACCTAGAAGCATTTATTCAACTACAGAAGATTTAATACATTTTTACAGCATAGTCAAGCTTCTGCTACGCTTTGTTGCATATTTGTCTTTGTATTATATTACAGCACAAGTATTCCACACAATATCCCAATCCTGATAAAAGAAATTCATAATGGATTGAGGAATTAACATTTTATGCATGATTTAAAGTATTGCTTGCATTATAGTCTAGTCTGTTCATAGACAACAGGGTCTTTTGTATGGAAGGCAAATAAATATTTTTCACAGTAATTGAAGATGACTAATAAGCTTCATCATTTCAGAAAAACTTCCTTACAGAAGGAACTTAAAGAGCTCTTTTCAGCAATTCATGCCCTGGCAATTTAAGTAATTCTTTCTAAAATTATTTGCTTTGTGGCATTGTAAAGTTAATCCGTTCCTTCCAGAGACAATAATGGTTGTCTTGACTATAATAATTACAACAGAAAAGCTTCTATTACAAGCAGAAAACTGAACAGACGGTGGAGGTCATGCCTATGTTAACACATAAAGACACATTTTAATAGTTAAATTAACACAGAAGACATATTTTAATAGCTAACCTGGCATTCATAATTTCAAAAACTTGCCACTGCTTTTGTGATGTAGACTAATCTAGAGAGGTTTTTAAAAAGTCAGGATTATAAAGTAAAAAATGCAGCAATGTTTTATCAAAGAATTTATAAATGGATACATGATAATAGTAGCATTTGTGAATGAAGTGTTCATTCACATGTAACCCAAGATGGGATTTCAGTCCAACTAAGGCGACATTTATGAAGATACCCACACTTTTTATAAAAACACCAAATCTAGCATTTAGAAATTAAAAAAAAAAAAAAGATTTTTTATATTTTATTTGAACATTGTATTTATTATTGATCTACAATTTATTCATTGTAATGAAATCATTACAATCAACAAAATAAATTATTTAAAGGACAAAAAAACTAATCATATAAGAATTTTTTTTTTTATTTCAACTCACCTTATAAATCTCCATTTCTTCAAGTTTTACAGCGGATATGTTTGCATTGGAGTGGATGATCGAGAGTTTCACAATCCTCCTTTCTTCTTCATTGATCTTTATTAAAAAAAAAGAAAAAGAACAGAATCTTCATAAATATGAGTTACAAATGCATTTTGTTTTTTTGCCATCTTGTCTGTTGGCACCCATACAAGTTAGAAAAAGCACACCAAGTGCAACACATATTGGAATAAAACTAAGATACAATTGAGTGTAACTGGTTTCACAAACTTTAATAAAAACAATCAAATGCTTAAAAGACATCTTTAGAGAAACCAAAATACACGAGTAAAGTTTTCTTTGTGAAATAAAGCAAAATTGTTAAATTTGTACATTTCTTTCTTGAAAACTAGGAGGCTTCTCCCCCTGCTCGCTTCATTCGCCAACTCGTCCAAAAGCCAGCACTATGCACCGTTGTAACGCACCCCATGGAGACGCGGTCACTCCTCCGAAACCCCCTCTTAAAACGGTGAATCCGAACACAGGGTCATGGGGGTCTGTTGGAGCCAATCCCAGCCAACACAGGACACAAGGCAGGAACCAATCCCGGGCAGGGTGCCAACCCACCGCAGGACATACACAAACACACACCAAGCACACACTAGGGCCAATTTAGAATCGCCAATCCACCTAACCTGCATGTCTTTGGACTGTGGGAGGAAACCCACGCAGACATGGGGAGAACATGCAAACTCCACGCAGGGAGGACCCGGGAAGCGAACCCGGGTCTCCTAACTGCGAGGCAGCAGCGCTACCACTGCACCACCATGCCGCCCGTAACAGTGATACAATGGGAAACAAATACATCTTTCTTTACCTCCTCTTTGCTCGATCAGCTGTTAGCTTGCTGCTGCCGTGCCATGTGATCTGCATTTTGTGCGGTACTTCAAACGTTTAAAAGCCTGTACAGCAGCTGTCCTTTTGTCTCTCTTCTCCCCCAGACATCCTCAAACACTTTTCGATCTCTTTTCACTGTTCCGTTATTTCACCGAGTAATATTTGCCGTTTGTTTGCACTAATGTGATCTTTACTCTCATTTTTGTGAGACTTTCATTTTCCTACTTTCATTATCTCTAACCTGCTCTGCATGTGTATCATGGAACTTGCTTCCAAAGGTTGTAAGTAGGACGTGACTTGACCGTTTCATGGGATGTGAAAGTGTCTCTCTGTCTATCTTCAAAAGATCACGTCTTGTCACAGGAAAAAAGTCTATCGTCGTAAGATTTTTTTTTTTTTTTTTTTTTTTTTTTTTTATAATGGAGAGTTATTCAAAGTAACCTGTTTTCTGGTCTTGTGTACTCATTTATTTTTCTGTTTTTTGGCAATAAAGCTAATTCAATTTGTTGTGTTTGTTTTTTCTCTCTCAACCAAACAGTACATTGGTTATTTTCAAAAGTTCAATGAGCAAACCTTGTTGACTACTACAAAACAATAATCAATAACATGATACAATTTTGTTATTCTCATAAGAATGTGTATCAGATATTTTCACAAATATATAGTGTATATTATTTTGTGTGTGTGCATAAATTTATTGTGCACATATAATTTTTTTCATTCACCTAATCCAGTTTAAGATAAAGGTAAAGACCAACTTTTTTACTTGTGAACTGAAGTTCAACTGGCCTTGTGTGTGTTAGAACTGAAAAACATAAAATATGAAAAAGGCAACAATGGATAAAAAAGAAAAAACTTTGAAATACAGTGTGTGTCATACTCTATTCAGCTTGTCTTTAAACAAATATGGTAAATATGATCTTGGGCCAGGATAGTGCCTCAGTGGTTAGCAAAGCTGCCTCATGGACCCAATACCCTGGGCTTCAAATCCAACATATGTAGTCTCGTTTGTAAAACTTTGAGTAGATCTGAGCGTGAAAACATCATAAAACAGGAAAAGGCATAGGGGAAAAATAAAAAAAAAAAAAATCTGAATTGCCCACGCTACATGAAAACTGGATGTAGCCATGTCAGTTAGCTAATGGCTTCCAGAATGGCGGTCAGGATAGAACTGAAGCCTTGCTGAAATGTTCCTGACCTGTTGACCAGTTCTCTGACAAGTGACAACAGGTAGCCAATATAAACTGCTGAAAAACCAAAAATGTTTTTCAGTGCAAATACACTTTTAATTAAATTAAAAGAATTACCACTTTTGAGGTTTGATAGGATTACAATGTCAGCACACATTCTAATTAACGGCTCACTGATATCATTTATTATGCGCTCGAGTCTTCATTTAGCTGGTTAACCCTAATGTCCTCACTTGATTAAGGGTATTGTCATTTCCCAGTTTCTCTTAAATGCTGCGCAAGGACAGGACAGAGTTGTCGTAAATATATGCACATTGTCCCATCAAGTTTTCTTTGATAAATCCAAACATTTGCATGGAAAGCTGCATAAACACATTTAAAGCCTCTTGTGTGTATGCACGTTTTATAAATTTGACCCCTGGTCGCTTTTAATGTGGAATCTGCACATTCCTTTCATGTCTGCATGGACTTCTCTATGGGTAAAGTACTCTGCAATTCCCTGCCCAATACCTCAAAAGATGTCAATGTTAGATTAAATGGCAATTCTAAATATACCCTGGATAAGTGAACATACTGTATGAGTGTATACATGAGTGTGTCCTGTGAAAGACTTACACTCCATCTTGAATTCTTTCCTGTCTGGGGTCATATGCTCTTGGGATAGCATCTGGGTCTGCAAGACTCTGAATTAGGTTTGACAATACTATGTTACAAATGCTAATATTTTCTTGCCTTTTTTATTCTTTGTTGCATGACACTATAGTATTTATGTTACGAAAGAACAATAGTGTAGAGCAGGATGGTTACAGAATTGATAGACCATTTTTGTTTTCTTTGGAAATGTGCTGTCTATGGCTTTTTCAAAGTCAGTCAGTCAGTCTCAAACAGTCCACTAGCAGTTTAACTTTATTAAAATCTCATACTTGTTAAACCTCAGGTCTGACATTTTGACAAACCACTCTGTAAAACACATACTGTATATAGAGCTACTTGTAAAAAAAAAAAAAAGAGCAGCTAGAAGTAAAGCTTTTCTATTTTTGCATCTAAGCTGAAATGTCTTAACTGTAGTCAGGGCACAATTAAATAAACTTTCAGCTCATCGTTAACCTCAATTCACAAGTGCTTGTAGGCTGTGATTCATTCAGTTAAGTTCAAAGTTTATTGTCATGTGCACAGTAAGGAAACATTTTTCCCTGTAAAATGAAATTCTTTCTTTGCTGTCCACACCAAATGACAAAACCAACGTTTAAAGATAAACATAGATAATAAGTAGCAGATTCAACCAATTCTCGATTTATAACAGTGGTCACACGCACTGGATATTTCTTTCTTAGGTCTATGACCACGTCTTCTGTGTTCTTCAGATTTCTCCTAAGAATGTAATTAAAGAATCAAAAAACAACTTTGATGTCTCGCTGTTAGAAAACACACCTCCGATGAAGTGTCATCTTTTAAAAATCTCACCAAAGCAGCGAGTGTGTGAATAACACAAGAAGCTCAACACTTGTGTATGAAATGTTCAATACTGTTAAGAAACCTTAGTTTTCAATGGTGAACGTGTTAAAAGTATTCAGGGGTAACAAAACGGTGTTAAATCTTAATTGCTGGCTTCAAGTCACAATAAAACTATAGAGACAGAGAATTAGTTTTAAATTATCCCCAAGTTCTGTCAACTTCTTTGCATGCAGAACAACAAGGGCACGGGTAAAAAAAATCTATTAAAAAATCTTCTGCAGATTATAAAGTTCCTCCAGATGTTCAAAGATAAGATATTCAGCATTACAAACCACAAATTCTCAAAAGTTTTTCTGCTCAGCAGGCATGCTATTTTCAGTCGATGAGAGCTGTAATCTCCAGGACAAGCTGCTTTTATAGAATCTGGTCAGAACTACAATTAGTGTTATATTACATTTGAAACAAGCATCTTTTGGTACTGTCCCATACATTTTACCTTAAGGGTTTTCTTCTTATAATCATTGAAAATATACAAATGAAAACACACATTAAATCTAAGCAACAGAAGAGTTAAAACTACATATACGTGGTAGAGTAAGCATTTTTGCATATCACTCTGACCATGTCAAATAAAGAATAAAACAACAAAGTTTACTAATGTTTACTAGAGGACGATGCTAAAAGCTCTTCTCCACAGCTTTCCACACTCCTTTCCAGAAAGCCTTTGTATAAACCTGCCTCCTAAATTAAGGTGGTTTAATTAAAAGTTTAAAGAAAATGGCCATTAAAAAACCCACAACAATTTCTATTCTATCCATCCTTGAGTTGCTTCCTGGGCTGGGGGTGATTAGACTGCAGTCCTCTCATAAGGTTCCCTGGGTCCCAACACCCTGATATCAAATAGTCTTTTTAAGAGATGGGCCTGAGCATTAATGAAAGCTCTATGGCTGCCTCGTCTTGGATACCAGACAGGAGGACTCAATTAGTACTCCTGTGGTTCATTCTTTCCACCTGTCAGTTTGGGAGACATAATCCAGCCTCCCTCAAGGATGACAGTTCCTCCTGCATGTTGCAGTAAAGATTTATAGCTGTACTCAGGCAACCAATGTAACTACAGGCTTAATTCCTACCATTGTCTCAATGAGAAGTTAGTCCATGCAGTTAACTAAAATTTTCTTAAACAGCTTCCCTCAAAAAATTCTGAGAATGTTCAGACATACAGGGACAAATATTTCAGCCCACTAGCTTTAATGCTCAGATGCTGAATTACATCAGTGGTATGAACTCCTGGTCTGGAGGGCCACAGTGATGGTAGCTTTATATTCTAATTAAATTTTCTTAATTAAAATGCAATTCCTGGTACTAATGAAGACTGCAAATAAATTAGATTGCCACTTAAAAAAATTAAGTGTATATTTTATTATACCAAGATGACCAACAAGAACACTTTTAGATTGCTGCGGTGGGCCTGCCAGGGGTCTGTTTCCTGCCTTGCGCCCGGTGTTGGCTGGGATTGGCTCCAGCAGTCCCCGTGACCCTGCGTTAGGATACAGTGAGTTGGAAAATGACTGACTGACTGACTTTTAGATTGTATTCATTTTTCTCTTATGTGTGTATTAAAGCCTTAAGGAGATCTTTTGGTAAATATTCATTATTTAAACAATATTTCTGATACATAGAAAGGTTATGTTTCTTTAGGTTTTACTGCTGCATTCAGTTTTTAACTCAATGTATATCATATAATATTTCAGTTATATAATGTAATGTTGTATAATTTCTCTGAACTAAAATTAATTTTCCCTCAGGAGAAAAATAAATGCACAGTAACTGGCATACTTAATTTATAAAGAACATACAAGGGAGCAAATGATACCTGGTTAGCTGCTGGTTGAAGTGTTAAAATCTGTGTTTAAACCCCTTACCACTTAAGGGTACTGGGCAATAATCCCACCAGACTAAAACAGAGCAGAATGGGGTAAGCATTGTCTCATGAGTAAGTAATAGAATCTGTGACTAGTTCGGATTTATTTATTTTTTTATATAGATAAGTAATAACCACTCCATCATTTATTTTGGAGACAGCAGGGAGTGGACAAGCCATGTAATTAAATCAGATACTTAATTTCCTTATAGCCTAAAGCCTTTAATAGAAATTACAGCCTAAAGGGATTTTGCGGTCTAGATTACCCACCTCCAGCTATACTCCTAACTTCAGGATAAGGACAATAAAACAGACTATTGTCACTTAGCAAATATTGCATAATTATAACAGCTTTTAATTTAAACCAATGTGGGTACTTGTTATGGGTCCTTCAAGGCATGAGCCCCATCTCACGTGTTATAAATACCTCCAATGCACCCAAGATCTGATAATAATGTTTGTGTAAAAAAAAATGTTTTGCAAAAATCCTGTACCTCAAGAACAAACATTAATGAAAAGCAATGTTAGGTATAAATAAATGCACTTGAGACCAGAATTATAGCAAACAACTTAACTGCTAGAGTTCAGAAAGATTATTCAAGACAGTATGGGCTGATGCATAATTTTTCATTTGCACACATACCAAAAAAGATCAACAGTCAGTGTCAAGAGGAGCATAATTTTCAGCAAATAAAATTTATTCACTTGCTCATCTTGCTGCATATTCATGCACTGGCTGATTCACGAACTACTTAATGACATTTTCCAGTTTTCAAGCAGATAAAGCGTAAAACACACACAGCACTAACAAGCCTTGTGTTAGTGTGCCGCAAGCTTTTTCACCTACTTTATCATGAAAATGAAGAAGTACATGGCAATAAATCAACTCTTTCTCTCATCCAGAAAACGATGACTAAGTGCTACACACTGGGAACTCTTAATTTTGTGCTCCTGAAGAGAACATTTTCCATTTTGCTGAGAACTAGATTGCTTACCTCCTTGGAGACTGACATTAAAGACTGACTTCCTTTAAAACTGTCACTTTATTTCTTGTATAACCCTACAGAAAACATGTCCATCACTGCTTAGTAGAATACACGGCTGTTCATCAAAGTACCACACACTTTGTGACATACAGTAATACAAACAAATCTGTAAACATCATGATTCCTTTAATTAATGCAATAATGAAATGCACAATTCATGCCTAAAAGGAACTTCAACTTAGAAAATATAAAAACAAAGTGGCACGATAAACTGTTCAGCTCATTCATTCTCAAACCACTTAAATTAAATTCTGGGATGGTGGGCGGGGGGTGTCTGCACTTATCCAGGAAGTGCTGAGTATTTTATTTCCATATAAAGGATAACAGTAGGACACAATAATTAATATTAGGACACTGCATACTACAGACTGCTAATTCTCAATACAGGACTGGATTATGTTTAAACAAGCTTCATGGTCAAAGGTTTTTGGGGCATCAGGACAAAGTCTGCTTTAGTACATTTAAATCATGAACTTAAGGGCAAAATGAAAGTTTCAGAAGTCAACAGCTCTGATGCTTTTTCTTTTTTTTTTTTTTTTTTATAAGATGACTCCCAAGTTTTCACTTGAAATGCCACCTCCAACCAGAAGGTGACAGTTCTTAAGACTACAAAAAGAAGCCAGATGTTACAGAAATAAAATATCTACATAACAGAATCTGTTAGCAAAAATCTGATTTGCTGAAGCTCATTCAAGTTAATGGTTCATCCACAGTTCTTGGGGCTGATCCTCCAATTATCTGTGAGCCACCCAGTCTCACTGAGATTGCACAGGTGGTGAATGAGCTGAGGGTAGGGAAGGCTGCAGGGATCTGCGCTATACGGGGTGAACTTCTCCAGGCTGGTGGCAAGGCTGTGCTCCTGGCATTGCAAGCAATCTTTGCTTCCATTTGGGAGACGGGCATCAACCCAACTGATTGGAAAATAGGACTTGTCGTCCCTATCTGAAAAGGGAAGGGTGATCGCCTGGATTGCAGCAACTACAAGGGGATAACACTGCTCTCTAACTTGGGTGAGGTCTTTGCTAGGATCAACCTCAATAGGAGCCATGATCACCTGCTCACTTACCAGTGACCTGAGCAGTCTGGTTTTACGCCTAAGAAGTCAACCATCAACTGCATCCTGGCACTGAGGGTTCTCATCGAGTGCAAACACAAATATCGGCAGGGTTTCTTAGCAGCCTTTGTCAATTTTCATAAAGCATATGACTCAGTTGATCGAGCTGCCCCCTGGGACATCCCGAGACTAATGGGATCGCCCCAAAAGCTGTTGGATACCATGGCCAGCCTTTACACTCTGGTACTGTGAGTGCTGTGCAGAGTGGAGGCAGAACCTCTGCGTTTTTCCCCAGTTGATTCTGAGGTTTGTTTCTGTTCCTACTCGGTTCAATACTTGCATGGAGTGGGTGTTAGGCAGGGTCATGGGATCCAGTGGCTGTAGGGCATCTGTTGGTAAAGAGAGATTCACTGACCGAGAGACTGAGCAAGGAGTCTGAGTGTCTGTGCTTGCAAGATCCATGCCTTTCATGTCATCTTGGGCACAGCCATCAACAGTGTGTCTGTCTGTGGAGAGAATGTCAGCCTCATCAAGAGGTTCACTAACCTCGGCAGTGACATTCGTGTCTCTGGTGACTCTTCCTATGAAGTCAGTAGATGGAAAATGGTGTGCATCAATACTGATATCTCTGCAAAAAGACGAAGGTCCAAGTCTTGTGCTCCCTGTTTTGCTATACTGTATAGTTGTGAGACATGGATGCTATCCAGTGACCCGAGATGAAGACTGGACTGGTACTGTGTCTCTTAGGAGAATCCTTGGGTTTGACTTTGTGTTGCTCACGGAGTCCCAAATGAGGCACATTACCTGTATTGCGAGGGAGCATCAGTTCTGCCACTATAGCCATGTGGCTCTATTCCCAGAGAGTGATCCGGCTTGCAGGATCCTCATTGCTGAGGACCCAAGTGGCTTGACCAGGCCAAGGGGACCCCCATGTAACATCTGGTTGTGGTAGATAAGATGGTCATTTCCGGAGGGTGTGGGACTGGACCGCATGTCTATCTGGGAGGTTGCCAACCAGGATCCCAAGCTGTTTTGTCATGTAGTGGGTGTGGTAATGTGCTGTACCAGTGCAACCATTATTCACTATAAGTCCACAAACAAATGATTTAACCAAAATACAGTTGGACATTCATCAGATCAAGATTTTAACTTTATGCATCTCAACGTGTTAGAACAGAATCAAGGAAGTAGTTACTGACTTTCACAGCGCCAAAGAGCCCTTCTGTTTGGTTACTATTCAGGGAGTGGATGATGAAGTGGTGTTGCACTCCTGCAAGTACTTGGGGGACCACATCAGTGACAGTCTGGATGTGCCTCTTAACACCGAGGAACTATATAAAAAAAGAGCAGTGCAAGCACTTTTTTCTTTTATAGCGAGGGATCACTGTATTTACAGTAATCCCTCGCTATATCACGCTTCGCCTTTTGCGGCTTCACTCCATCGCGGATTTTATATGTAAGCATACAGTATTTAAATATATATCGCAGATTTTTTGCTGGTTCGCGGATTTCTGCGGACAATGGGTCTTTTAATTTCTGGTACATGCTTCCTCAGTTGGTTTGCCCAGTTGATTTCATACAAGGGACGCTATTGGCAGATGGCTGAGAAGCTACCCAGCTTACTTTTCTCTCTCTCTTGTGCAGACTTTCTCTGATCCTGACGTAGGGGGATTGAGCAGGGGGGCTGTTCGCACACCTAGACGATACGGACGCTCGTCTAAAAATGCTGAAAGATTATCTTAACGTTGCTATCTTTTGTGCAGCTGCTTCCTGAAACGACATGCTGCACGGTGCTTTGCATACTTAAAAGCCAAACAGCCCTATTGATTTGTTTGCTTTTCTCTATCTCTGTGACATGCTCTGCTCCTGACGCGCACTCCTTTGAAGAGGAAGATATGTTTGCATTCTTTTAATTGTGAGACGGAACTGTCATCTCTGTCTTGTCATGGAGCACAGTTTAAACTTTTGAAAAAGAGACAAATGTTTGTTTGCAGTGTTTGAATAACGTTCCTGTCTCTCTACAACCTCCTGTGTTTCTGCGCAAATCTGTGACCCAAGCATGACAATATAAAAATAACCATATAAACATATGATTTCTACTTCGCGGATTTTCTTATTTCGCGGGTGGCTCTGGAACGCAACCCCCACGATGGAGGAGGGATTACTGTATTAGAGTAAGAACTTTATTTATCCCCAGAGGGAATTTTTGGCTTTTTACAGAATCTCATTTAAAAAAAAAGAATTCTCTCTCTCTCTCTCTATCACACACACACACACACACACACACACACACACACACACGAACAAACACCAGAATGATTTAAAAGAAAGAAAGAAAACTTCTGACTTGGCAGTCACAGTTATTATAGAGCTTCTGTAAAAAGCCAAATCTTCCCCGGGGGATAAATAAAGTTCTATCTATCCATTTGGGACTACTGTGAATCGAAGATGTCAGATAAATAAGAAACAGTTTTATTCCTACAGGCTAAAAGCAAGGGGACATCTCAAAAGCATGTGACTTAGTCAAGTAGGTGCATGACAACATTGCACAAAATGAGGGTCTTGACCCAGGTACATTTTCGATAGCAGGAGTCAAAGAGAGATACACAAGGTATATAATATTGAGATGAACTGCACTTCGTTTGTCACACATGGATCAAGAGTACATATTTTATCAGGTGAAAACATCAATTCATTATCTGAAAATCTAATTCAAAGATCCCTTTTGCAACATGGTCTCAGATTATCTAGAGGTAAACTCTTTTGAAATCCCTGACATTGTTTAAAGATGCTATCAATATATTTAACAAAGTGAATAAAGTTCAGGCCTTCCTTATCATCTGATTGTAATACATTCTTGAAAACAGGTCAGAAGACAAAAACATACAGTGGTGTGAAAAACTATTTGCCCCCTTCCTGATTTCTTATTCTTTTGCATGTTTGTCACACAAAAAGTTTCTGATCATCAAACACATTTAACCATTAGTCAAATATAACACAAGTAAACACCAAAATGCAGTTTTTCACACCACTGTAAATATATAAAATGAGCTATCATAAAGCGTTCTCCATTATTTTAAAACACAGAAATACATAATAATGCTTTCTCTGTCCATCAGAAAACCCACAACCAATTTCCCAGTATCACTAATACATTCTTAAACACCTACATAACCAACTGTCTTATTGTTGTCCCATTAATTTGCCTTTTCTATGTGTATTTTGTTCCATTAATTGTATCCTAATAATGGAAAATAATGAGCAGAGCAGACAGCTGGTTGAAAGGCTGCAACTACTTCAGAGTCATAGCCACCAATGTGCTTATTAGTAAATAATGGACTAATTAGATAGATGGATAAACAGAAATGAAAGGCACTAAGGGGAAGATAAATAGAGTAGGATGAAAATCTTAAAAACCAAAATACATAAATGCATGGTCCATTCTAACAAAAATTTACCAAACTTATTTTTATAATTCCTATATTGGCCCTAAAGCACGAAAACTGGTAAATAATGTAACTGTCTGCTAAATTAGGGTAGGAGTCCAATAAAACAGACGTTTGCTGGCACACAAACCTGATTCCACAGGGGACCTTTAGGAATAAGTTTTAGATCCACTGTGCAATACTGTTATTTACTTTACAACTAAACAAGCAAGCACACTGCGCACAAAAAAAACATTACAGAAGGAAAAGGCATACAATAATAAAACCAAATACTTTTAATGGCAGTTTTCAAAATGATTCATCTGCGGGCTATCAGTAGTACCTTAGTGATTACGGGAACATCTAATGAATAAGGATAATGTAAAACAATCTTTTATGTAGGTGGGCCAGGTTTCAAATATTGTAGGCTCAGAACCCACTAGTAGCTTCACCTCTGTGCAAAACATTAGTTCAAGTATTCAAATGCAAATTTGGGTTACAAGATTCCAATTATAGGTTATAAGAGAAGAGAAAAAAGAAAGAAAGAAAATCCGACCACAATATTTTAATTAATATTTCATTCTTATGATCTTCCTTAAATGCCAACAGCATTAATAGTAATTCTGATGCAAATTTGTTATAACACTTAGCTGGGTATTAATCTGTGCTTGGAGATATTCCACCACACATAGATTTTAATAGTTCCAGTAATTTTGGAAAATGTTAGTTGGCAAGCAAATACATTTCTGAATTGTTCTTGAGATGATGGAATGTCACAGTACTCAAAGAAACTATTAATTAAAGCATGATTATTCGTGCATTCTGGGGAGTATAGTGATGCATATAAATTCATAAGTGGCCAATTTATTTAATTTTATTTAATAAGTATTTGATCCATCAACTGTATTCATTTCAGTAATGAGGTTATATAGTTTCCTTTTATGTATTGGGTGTGCTATAATTTTATATGCTTTTCATCCATATTTCTAAAATGAAAGGATAGACTTTCAGCAGTTTTTCAATATTTTTGATAAACCAGATTAAACTAAGCTTTTAGTGCAAGTCATTTTTTTTACAAAGCTAAAAAGTGATCATTAATTAGATCAGATATCTTAACCATCTTAGTACCACAGACAACAAAAAAATGAACAATGATTCAGCACACTTTCACAAAATGGTGAAATAATTACAAAAAACAGTTAAATATACAAAACTGTGCAAAAAAAATATTTATATATTTTCTATAAATATCCTACTGTATTTTTATGAATTCAGAATTGGAAACAAAGAAGCTGATTTAACCTGCTCCCATTAACAACTGTGTGCAGTTATTATCAAGTATCTGGTTTAATAAATTATTTGTAAAGTAGTAGATAAGGAAAAAAGTAAAAAGACTGACAATTATTAATCTGCTCCAGTCCATGTGCATTTAGATGATATTCCCAGAAAAAATAAGAATGATCTAATGTAGAAGAATGAAAGCATGAATAAGCCATAAGATTAAATAAGAATTTTAATTACTGGAAAGGATTGGATTCTAATCAAGCAACTGGGTTGGGCTTGGAATAAAAACACGCAACCACCGCAACCCTTAAGGACAAAACATGAGGACCCTTGTACTACAGAAACAACTTTTACTTCAGTGCCTTTCCTTCCTGCTCCATTCCTTTCATTTATTGGGATCATCCCCTTTCCTTTACTCACTTAACACTTCTTCAAACTCAGTTCCCCTGGCCAACTTTAATCAGTCACTACGCAGTTTCCTGTTTAAATTTATTTTGATGTCAATTTGGAGAGGCCACCACTTGTGACCATTACTGTCTTTTAATTCTATGCAGTCTGTGACTGGCACCAATTCTCCTGAATCACGGCTGTCTGGATGCCTGCTTTTATAATATCTTACTCCTTCTTTATTATACGATATCACATGTTGAAATCCAGAGTTTTTGGAACACAAAATCAGGAAAAATGGATTAGGAATTTCAGCAGTTTTCACATAAACAGCTTTTGGTAAATAAACACAGTAACTGTAAGGCTGAACTGAGAGAACAACAGAATGTTGGACATAGGGAGTCTGTTGCATTTTTGACTCTGTAAAATAGTTTCAGTTTGTAATTCTTGAAGTACAACTGTTTTAAATGAAAAATGCTTCCTCTGAATTTATAGCACTGCTTATTGGGTTTTGCAGTCTTTTTATTAAGAAAGAAAACTGAATCTATACACTGTGTACTTGATTTGTAAATAATTTTTTGTATGGATGAAACTAAAATAGTCGCTTTCTATATTGTGATAAAGCAAAATGTTACTTTATATATTTTGCAAAATAACCCCGGAACGTTTGTCAGTGGGGAAATTTAAACTTTTAAAAAATTTGAGCACTCAAACATAACAAAAACAGTTTGAGGCCTGCTAAAAGTCCCAGAAAGTTTGCCTAGTCTATCCAGATTTAGCCTAACCCAAGCCAGCCAGCCAGCCCACAAACTCCACAGGAGGCCTTTTAAACTGAAAAAAACAGCAATAGGTTTTAAAATTTAAAAAGTGTATTTAAAATGTCCCAAGACATCTAAAAAAGATACCAAAAACATCCCACTAAGGCAGGGGTATCCAAATCCAGTCCTGGTGGGCTGTAGGTTTTCATTCAAACCCTTTTCCTAATCAGCGAGCGGTTTTCACTGCTAATTAACTCCTTTTCCATTCATTTTAATAGCCATGTTTTTAAGGATTCAGTCCTCTGAATTGATTTGTTTCTTCATTAAATGTCAGCCAAACAGAAATGAGATGTGAAACGAGCCAACAGATGACCAGCTAAATTGGAAAGTCAAACTCCAGCCAATTTCACTCCAACCAGTTTCTTAATGAGAAGCCAGTCCTTGCTGTTAATTAAAGCCGTTATTGAATATCCTGACGGCAGACTGTTGATTTTCTGTTTTTTTCTAAGACCACCATCAAGATGTTTTGGTGACCTGAGACATTCACTTTTCTTTATTTTCAGGTCAGCTGGTCATGTGGTGGCTTGTTTCGTGTCTCATTATTGTTTGGCTGCTCATTAAGGAAAAAGAAAATGGCTTAATAATTAAGACTGGTTAGAATGAAAAGCTGCGGCCACTGTGGCCCACCAGGACTGGAGCTGGACACCCCTGCACTAAGGAGATGTACCACACATTATTTGACTTGAGAGTGAGTAAAAAAACTAAATCTTTATAAAAGAAATACAGTCAGGCATCGACTTTCGGCTCCATTCAGAAACGTGCCAACGTAAGTCACTGGTAATTTAACCATTGATACAGAGTAGCACAACCCAATCTTCAAATCTCAGTGTTCGCATATCAGCTCCATATAAAAGGCAGTGTTTCACAACCACCCAAAAGAGGGTCACAGATTGTCATCATTGGTTTACAAGTGAGTCACTTAAGCAATGGACAGTGCTGCGCAATATGTTTGCACATTTCTAAGGGGGCAGATTTCAATTGCGGGCTAGTGTGTCATAAATGAATTTAAATGGGAAAAGCAGTTTAACAGGACCATAAAGGTTGAGAAATAATGGTGATAAAGGAAAAGTGATACAGGCCAAATGCATTAAGAGCTAGCCACATGGAGGGACCTTAGAGGTTGGTTTTGATCAGTGTTGCTCTAAGAGTGTGCAAAAGTGATTAAAATATTTAACAGGATATACGAGACTCTGTGGAATAATACAAACTGTTTCTATTTCTTGATGGAAGGAAAAAAGCGCAGATCGGAAACAAAAAAGAAGTTCTAGTCGAGTGAAGCACGACTACAGAAAAATGCTGCATGGCACAACCAGTCACCAGAGATTGAAATTCTATGAGCACAATGATTTTTGTTTTCTTTTCTTCTTACTTATTTCTACTTTGTGGTCATTTGCTGGTTGCAGCATTGGTGCAGGAAGAAAGACCACTAACAGAGTGCTTCCCCTGCAGCTCTACCACCGCTTTGGCTGGCAATGCTGCCAAAATTCATGATACACAAAAGACATACGGACTTGGCAGCCTCTAGCAGCTGCTTTTGGCAATTTCTAGAACAGTTTTTCCCTGTTGTTTTCGTATGGTCCCCAGCCATAAGTACGAATGGCTTCAACTCAGTCAGCTGTAAATCAGTGCAGGATTGTATTCATTATTATTTCTAAAAGAAGCCAAACTTTTAAAAATTGAAAAAAAAAAAAGAAAAAAAAATCGGGCAGCATGGATCATCTTAAAAGGCAATATCCAACACACAAACCCAACTACAAGATCAAAACAATCAAATGCAATAAACAGAAGCAAGAAATCAGGAACCAGGAAAACAAAATAGTAAGCAGTCTTAGAACATCAATGTTGTTCTCAAATGGAAAGGCAGAGGGCAATCCTTGAGCAGTAACACCACAAAACACAAGGACTCAAAGCAAAAGACGCAAAAATAGTATACTTACAAATTAAATTATTCAATAACACAATGCAGGTGGAATCCTGTTGTAACAAAATTCATTTGACCCTAACAATGTTTCATTATAACAGAAATACGTATAAATCATCGCTCTGATTCACCATCTCTAATGGCAGTGGCGCAAGGACTGCTCCGCTACATCTGGTAAACAGTAAACCAAGGGCAAAATAATCGGAAGTCCTCTGAAGCATCAGGCTTACAGAGTAACGTGCTTGTCACACAATATTTACAACATTTTACACCGGGCTTTGACTGCTTCTTAAACAGCAAAAAATATTTTATTTGAAAATGAGACATAACTTTTTTTTTTACTTTCTCGCATACATAGTATAGAGAAAGAATAGGAATCGTGAAAAAATTCGATCTCGACATTTCGATGATTCTTGACATTTTAGACCTTCCACAGTCCAAAAATACCATTTTTAAATTATGTCTGTCTGTGTGCGAAAATGCTTTGACCTGGTCAATGTGATTTTGTACATTGTACACTTTTATATCAAAATTAAGGAATCCTATCAACTTTTGGGCCACTTCCGGCAACCGGAAGTGGAACTTTAACTGAATGCCTTTGCGAATTTTCAAGTAAACTATGGCTATAATTACAAATAGATGACTCAAATTTTGAATAGATATTTATAATGATAAAAAGCAAACAGATTTTAAATTTGAAAAAAATCATTTAACCAAAAGTAGTATTTTTTTTGTATCATGGATATACTGTATAAATGTGTACACAATATTAAAAACTGCATTTAATATAAACAGTGTACACAATATTAAACTGCATTCGATAACACGCATATTCTTTCAATAACTATTATTAATTTTATTTTAATTTATACATCATCAATTTAACAACATGTAAACATTGACTATGCCATGCAAATATAAAGATGTAATGGTAATAATAAGCTGCTATATCCCCGTCGTGTTCCTGGTAATACATTTAATTTTATGATTTTTTGTTTTTTTATTTCCATCATCATTATCATAATTAAATGTAGCTAAATACAGTTTTACTAATAGTATTATATAATATTTGTTGCAATAAATTGCTAACACTTTTTCTATGTTTTTAGGAGACTATAACTCTTTTTACTTTGTACATAATCTTGGTAATGCATATGTAATCTTGAAAAAATTCCACCACCATTTTCCACAAGTGCAAATATATCATTTTAATATAAAGTTTGATTATAAATAGAGATGATTGTGTATCAATATTATCAATTAGTTATGATGAGAAACAAAGAATATTTGAGAAATATTGTGCAATTGGAAGCGATTCTGATGACCTTTTCCTCTATCTCAGTATACAGTAATCCCTCGCTATATCGCGCTTCGCCTTTCGCGGCTTCACACTACCGCGGATTTTATATGTAAGCATATTTAAATATATATCGCAGATTTTTTGCTGGTTCGCGGATTTCTGCGGACAATGGGTCTTTTAATTTCTGGTATATGCTTCCTCAGTTGGTTTGCCCAGTTGATTTCATACAAGGGACGCTATTGGCAGATGGCTGAGAAGCTACCCAACTTACTTTTCTCTCACTCTTGCGCTGACTTTCTCTGATCCTGACGTAGGGGGATTGAGCAGGGGGGCTGTTCGCACACCTAGACAATACGGACGCTCGTCTAAAAATGCTGAAAGATTATCTTCACATTGCTACCTTCTGTGCAGCTGCTTCGTGAAGCGACATGCTGCACAGTGCTTCGCTCTCTTAAAAGCTCGAAGGGCACGTATTGATTTTTAATTGTTTGTTTTTCTCTCTCTCTCTCTCTGCTCCTGACGGAGGGGGTGTGAGCTGCTGCCTTCATTGTAACTGCTTTGTGCCGCGGTGCTTCGCATACTTAAAAACCAAACAGCCCTATTGATTTGTTTGCTTTCCTCTGTCTTTATGACAGTCTCTGCTCCTGACGCGCACTCCTTTGAAGAGGAAGATATGTTTGCATTCTTTTAATTGTGAGACGGAACTGTCATCTCTGTCTTGTCATGGAGCACAGTTTAAACTTTTGAAAAAGAGACAAATGTTTGTTTGCAGTGTTTGAATAACGTTCCTGTCTCTCTACATCCTCCTGTGTTTCTGCGCAAATCTGTGACCCAAGCATGACAATATAAAAATAACCATATAAACATATGGTTTCTACTTCGCGGATTTTCACCTTTCGCGGGAGGGTCTGGAACGCAACACCCGCGATGGAGGAGGGATTACTGTACGAGAAAGTCGTGGGGAGCGCACAATCCTGATTTTTTTTTCTTTTAACAGAAACACAGGTATGAAAACAGAATGAAAATGAGACATTAGATGTAACTTTTTTGTTTCATTGTAAACCGACACTGTTTCTCACTTTTTTTATTCATTGCAACGAAAACTTTGAGAAGCAGTATGAAATTCTTACAGTATAGTATCCGTACACAACACAACTACCCACATTGACGCCTGATGGAGCAGTGATTCAGAATTCGACTATACCTACATGATGTGCCATATTCATTCTAGCAGAGCTTCACCAAGACTGGAAACTTCACAACAGACTGTCACTTTCTTTTTGTCTAACAAAATATGGGCGTGGCATTAAGTATTTTTTTCATTGCATTATTATCTTCGTTGGCCATTTTTGTTCGAAAAAAATTTGTTATACTGAGATTTATATTTCGTTAAAATGAAATCCGTTAAACATGACCGTTTGTCCGGGCCAACAAAAAGTATTCGTTATTCTTAAAAATTTTCATTACTTCAATATTCGCTATAATGCAATTTAACCTGTAGCAAAGAAAAACAATTTGACATGAAGGTAAACTGAAAGCAGAATTAACAAAAAATGAAAACTTATAAATCAACAAAAACATCAAACAAGGTTATAAACTTAAGCCAGGATATTGACCTTGGTTGAACCATAAAAGGTATAAGGGAACGTTTTGAAGAAGAGTGTATTTTATTGAGGGCTGGTGCTACCATGTATTAGGCAAAGATGCAAGCTTTTGACAGCACTTCTATAGTTGGGAAAGGATATCAACACATTTATCAAAATTATAAGTATAGATTTTACTGCAGATAGAAGGAATGGTTAGAAAACCTGATGATATCTGAACAAGGAAAACTGTATTCCTTTATGAAAAAAATACATAACCTTTGACCTTTACTCTTTATCTTTAACTACTAATGTGAATTTTAGTATGAGCATCTTAATGGTTTGTGCTGTATTATCTCTGGTAGTTTGTTTTACAAGCATCTGAAATCTGGGTGTTTGGGAATTGGCTCCTGTTCCTGTGCATGTGGGGATACATGTCTATATGCTATAGTAATGACGAACAATGCAATTAAATTACATGATCTCAATCTATGAATTTAGTGCAGTATGTACTTCTTATCACTACTTACATCCAAAAAACAATGCAATACATTCTATAAGTGGCCTATACTTTTTTTCTTGAAAAAGAATTTAAATTCCTGGGATTAATTCTCTGTTGTGAAATTGCCTTAAGCTTAAGAATGTTAAACATTAAGGCACGCAGACTGGAAGTCACATGATAACTGGACATGGTTTGATGCACAGCCTCAAGTTAAATCTAGGCTACAATTCAGGGAGAGACTCCTGAAGAACTGATGTAAAAAATCTACAAAGCAGAAAGTTACAATAAAAAGAGAAAGTTCACATATGCTTACATCAAATGCTACAATAGTGGGCTTAAGCCTTCCATGTAATGCACTGTGAAAGTGCTTATCTGTGTGTTATTTAGAGTGCTTGAGGCTTATAATGCTACTCCGAACTGCAAACTGCAGATATTCTTGTGGATGCAGACTTCATTTCAACTGTATACTTGTCTTTTCCCCAGGAAAAATAAAACTAAAATCAAGAACAGTGTTTCCAAACTTTTTTTTTTTTTTTTTTTAATAAATGATATATATCAACATGTGAGCAATGAGGTTCTGATTCTTACTTCTCCTTTAAAGTTAGGATTAAATGTTAAATGTGTAGGATTCTTAGTCTTGAATTTAAGCACTGTTAAAATATTCAATAAAGTTTTAGTTTGGTATTGCACACTTTTAAGTTTTGACATTTTCTTAAACTGAAAACGTTATTTTTTTTAATCAGTCTAAAATAATATGCATTTTAACTTTCATATTAATTATTTGAAAACATTTTTAGAAGAGATATTTATTATAAACAATATAAGCAATTTAAAAAAATAGTTTACTGGCACAGATATGTTAATGAGTAGTCAGCACAGATACACTTTATAAAGAAACAACCATGTAATTATAGTGGATAATATAACATTTACCAAATCCTTCGTCAATTTTTGAATAAATAATAAATTATTTTTAAAGCTATCATCCATCAAACGCACATATTCCCAATTCAGGGTATAGTGTCAACATTACTGCTAAACGGTCTTCTACACAGAAAACCCTGATTATACTATAAAGAACTCCTGTTAAAAGTGACATTCAGCAAGGAGTCAGCCTTCTCAACTTTTTAGATAATGTAACTATCACATCACTTCAACTGCAAGCAACACCACACTAGGGTGAATTAGAAAATGCAACAAAATTGGTAAAACCCCCAAACCCTAGACACAACTTCTCAAAGTCCAATCTGGGAAAAATAATACATTTTATTTAAAGGAAATACCTTTCAACAGATAATCTCTCTTCCAGAACACAAACTGTGCAATTTCTTTCCTTCGCTCCTCAGAGGTAAGCTATGATCATCACCTCCAAACTCTGACTTCTCCTGTGCACTTGACTTTGTGGGTCAAGCAGAACCTCCATTTGTCAAGGAAGCCTCCTCCCAACTGCACCCTCTAGTAGCCCCCAAGGAACCCCATTATAGTTGCCTTCCAGAACTATAACTCCTATGCAGCCCTGTGGGTGTCTAAACGGGAGCTATGCAAGAGGGATGCTGCCAGCCAGTGGACTGAGGGCACACAGCCCAAGAGGCTGTCTGATAGGAAAGGGGACACCAGCCAATCACCAAAGTTCTTTCTCTCTATTATGAGGGCCTCCCTGCTCAAGTAATTAGTCATCCATCACAGCCAGGATGCCAGCCCACCACTGCCTTCAATCATACTCTACAGCCAAAAATGAAAAGGCAAAATTGAAAAGATATGCTGCAAATCAAGTTCAGCATATTACATGGTAACTAAAAGATGCAATATAAAGCTGAATGTTTGCCTGGTATTCAAATCTCTACCAAATCGTGCACAGATTTCCCATTTGTACAGAGAAAGGCCATAGGCTATGTTTTTCCCATTGGAGAACCATTGGTGACCACACCTGTGCTTTATTAGAGAAGCGCTTCTAGGAGGCATTTTTAGGACTTAGTAGGCATTTTTGGAAGTGTTTTTTGGACTCCTAGTCATAATAGTACTAAGAGAGGGATTTATCATCAAACCCCAGCCTAGTGCAAGGATCTCTCTCTCTCTCTCTATATATATATATATATATATATATATATATATATATATATATATATATATATATATATATATATATATATATATATATATTATATATATATATATATATAAATCCAACATTTGTCTGTCTGAATGTGTCTGCTTTCCACGAAAGACCTACTTAACGGACTTGGATCGGGTTTTTGTCTATAATTTGCTTGAACATTCCCGTTGATTTTGCGACTTCTTTCATAGTGCTTACTATCACAGTTCACTTGCAGGAGTGATTTATTTGCGTTAATCAGAGACAGGCTGCGGGCCAAGAGGGGGGTGATATGTGGGAAGAGTGATGTCAGGAGTGGGGAGCCGGGCAGGGCCCTGTTACTCACGCACCAGCCTCCATTCGAATCGCTCTACCTCTGGCCACGTTTTGGAGCGGACCTTGGATAAAAGCAAATAAGCTAATAAATGTAAATTATTGACTGTAAAGGGTCTGGTTTACCAGATTGCCTATACCTATAAAAAATAAAAGTGAATTCTCCATCTGCTCTGCATCTACAGGAGTCAAATTTTCACTGTAATTTGCATTCTGGTAGAGCTTCTTCTTGATATTCAAACCTTTATAAAGGTGCGTCCTATTTAGAATAATTATGCAAGTAGTAGATAGTTGTGATTGTATTTTACTGTATATACTGAATGCTTCATTTTTTATTGCTTTGATCAAAGCTCTAGGCCATGTTATTATGTGAAGACTACTACATAAAGCATTTTTATTTAAGACAATGAAATGAAAGGGCCTGCAGGCTTACAATTTGATATTACATACATATAACTACTTAACTGACCAAACACTAAACAAAATCAAGCAATTTCAAGACAAAAGTTATGAAAATAAAAAAAAAAAAAAGAACACTTCTAAAAACACTTTTTTTTTTTTTTAATGTATAAAGCCTACAGCAAACGGCAACTAATGTTTACAGATTTTTAACAAATAAAGCAAGTGTATTTTCACGTTGCCTTGCAGCAGATTTCATGATTTATTACCTTTATGGCAATTCTGACAGACTTTCTTTTCCAACCTTATCTAAGTGTCGTCTCCCAAAAGAAAGCCATCAGGAGGAAGATTATATAAGCGTGATCTCCCCTATGAGTACAACCGCACCATTTACAAAGCAGCTTCCCAAAGCAAATCTGCCATACTAGTCCTCCTGCAGAAAGTGTGTGTGCATTATGCAAGCGGTTTAACTATATAGCAATATAAGCCATCTGAGATGCATATTTAGCATTTCAAAAAAAGTAATCAGAAAGCATTCTAATGAGAAAGGTAGCGATTCATTCCACCCCAAATGCAAATACAAAATAGAAGCTCCTTTTCACTAATTCAGATTATCTGATTAACTGGAACTTGTGATTAGTATTCTTCAGCAGGAGGCAATTTACTGGTGTAGAAATAAAATCATAAAACAAAAAAATGCAATCACAGATATGCATTCTTTCTTAATTGTGAAAATCGATGTGGTTAATAAAACGAAGAATTAGTTTATGACCCACCAAAAACTGATATATATAAAAAAAAATAAATAAAAAAAAAAGCCTTAATTTATTGCAGAAGTTCAGTACTCCTATATTTCACATTAAGGTATAATAAAACATTATACAAACTGAAAATAATATTAAAGAAAATAAAAACTAACAGAGGTGAACTAAGATTGTGCAAAATAACAAATAGAAAAAAACTTCTATAAAGATTAAACAGTGTGTAACCAAATACCGTATATACTCGCGTATAAGTCGGGTCTTGAAACCTGAAAAATCGATCATAAAATCAGACCCCGACTTATACGCCTGTTCAAAAATATACATACCAATTTCTTTCACTACTTCAACGACTTTTAATTTAAAACCAGCTTCATATTTCCTTCTGATCGAACACTCCATCATTGATAAGGGATGTTCTTACGATAAAGGTGTATGATGTAGATATAAAAAACACAAAACAGTGCAAACACCACTTCGGAATAGTTCGGGTATTACCGTGTGGTCACGTAAGCACAATATATAGGAAAAAAGAAGCAGTGTGCTCCTTGGTTAATCTCTCAGGTGGGTGTTAGCATATCATAATCGGACCAATAGTGTGAGTTTTACACGACCGACACTTCCACAGTATTCTCTATATACCAAACTTAAGACTGATAGTTACATGCCAAAGCAGAATTGCAGGTTCCTTAATTTTTCCTCTTATACTGGGATCATTCAGCTATCGTCCTAGAGAGCAGTCACTACTACAAGCTTTTGCTGCAACCAGTTCTTAATTTGAAACCATTTTTTGTGGTTTAAGGAATTTGTTGTGTAATAAGAGTCTAGTCTATTCCTGTTTAATTACTATGCTGCATCAGAAATATCAAAGACTATATTTTTCTTTTAATGGACAAATATCAATAAACCATTTTGTAAGCAAGAGGGGGGGAAAAAAAAACTCCATCTTTCATAGTTTCTCCATTTTTTTTTATATATACAGTACCTTATTTTGGGAGATGAGCACATGCATAGCTGCAAACTGCACTAAACTAGGTGGTTACTTATCAACTACTTGTTATTTGTGTTTCACTGTCAATTATCTGCTGATTGGGAAAAACCAAAGACTTTAAAATGCTAAATAAGCAAGTGAAGGGAAATGAAGCAAAACAAAAAAGCAATGACAGCAAATTAACTTCTCTTTAAAAATTCAGAAAGATGCTTAAGTCATAGTATTATTAATTGTCAGAATTGAAGAGCTATAGTTTTCTCTTAGATTACTCACTGTAGCTCTATCAAATTAACCTTTTCAGGGCTGATGTCAACTTTTGTCAAAAGGAGAAGTTGACGATAGTAATCAACTGTCAACTGTGACAAAACCAACCGTTATGTTTTAGTTGGAGTCTTGTTGCTAGAAGGAAAGTTAGCTTCATTGGTTTTGACACGAGTTTTCCTGCACTCCCATGAGTAGCAAGGCACAAATAACTGCAAAATTGGCCCTGATACCTGGCGAGAGATCCAAGTAGATTTGTAAAGTAGAACACTCCGGGGACAACATTTTCCCTGACAAGACTCTGATTTTGATACAAGCAATCGAAGACGATTGTGAAGTTCTGGCTTCAAGCTGATTGGTCCCCAGCTATTCGTGATGCTGATCAGGTTCAAGTAGCTGACACGCCTATGGCACTGTTCACCTGGGAGGACTGCCACTTAACAATGACAAGAGGTAGAACCCAGATTGCAATGTACTGCGATAGTGACCGCTGCTGCTGCTGCAGCCACGCAAAGACAGCTGGCAGCAAGCCTGCCACACATTCTTGGCAAACTGGCAGCCACAGCATGCAACAACAGACGTTTTATGTTGATGTCTATGTGACACCATTGCTTTTCAGAAAAGTGTGTTTTTGGAAAAAATATTTAGCCCTCAAAGAGTTAATAAACTAGTTATGGTCAAAGTCTGCAGCTTCAGAAACTGGATTGGAAAGCAATTTTCAAAAACTCTAAATAGATACTGAATATCTAACTCAAATGTATCTTCTAGCTTGATGAGAGCAAAGTGACACGAGTGTTTAATGTGAAAGCAATTTGACTCTCGACTAACCTGTTTGGTCTTGCTTATGCTAAGACTTTATTATAAACTGCATCTTGGACAACAGACCACTTAACATCAAATTAAAATGCAAGTGCCATCTCGCTAAGTGCAGCATGGCAGGCAAGTGCTAATTTCCATGCAATTTATTTACAGTTTGAAAAGTTCAGTACATTATGAAAATGCCCAGTTTCTCCAACTCCAAAATCTTTAGACATTGTAGTAGGATTATCTTCAACCAAAAAAGGGTTGTGGTCCTTTGGACTGAACAGGCTGGTTCCCATGCCATTACTCACTTAGATTTCATGACAACGCATCTTCACTAAATGGCACCTCATAATCTAAAACCCTCTAAGGCTGCTTTCTCAACTGCCATTCTCACGTGATTAAACCTACTGTTGTTAAAAACAACTGTGTCATTTGTAACAATTATTTCATTTGCCTTGCAGAAACCTTGACCTGTGAGGAGCTTCATTAGCCACTTAAGTCTTGAAAAGCTTGTTCCTGTAAAGTCCGCAAATCTTAACTCTATTTTAATTAGTTTTCTAGTTGTCTCTAGAAAGTAATGCTTCCACTCATAGCAAACAGACAGCCATTTGTTTCAATCCACTCCCCAGTGTGGGTCCCTATACCACCATAGCACTGAGACAGATATTTTTTTTGCAATGTAAATGACATCCTCCTTACTGCAGGCACTAGATCTTTCTCTATACTACTTCTCCTTGACTGGGTTGATCCCTGTGACACTACCGACTATGCTTCTATAAAAATTATAATCAGCTTATTCATGAAGATGTTCCTTCCCACCAGTCTACATACCGTCAGGTGTCAGTGAATCCAGCTGTTGATGGCTACTATTCAAGGACGATCCTGAACATTCATTTGCTCGGTCCGTTTCTGCCATGTATATGCGGCTAATAGGATACCTGAATCACCATAACACACAGCTATAGACAAGCTCACGGCAAAGTGAAATCATACAAGCACAACTTTTATCAGCTGAACAAAAAAGAAAAATGAAATGCTTCTTTTTGGATCTCCAGCTTTACTGAAAAATCTTAACTCTTTCTTACCAAACCTCAGCTTCTGAAGCCTTACACATCACCTGCTTTCAAGCAGCCTTGAAAATATTTAACAGCAGTTTGACCTCTGACTATCACATCAAGGATAAGTCAAATGAAGCTTAAATATCGATGAAACACAGCCAGAGTTTACCCCAGTTGTTTCTTTATTATATTATGAATATAATGTACATCTGTGAATATATCATGTGTGACATATACATACACACATATACGCATTCAGAAGTTGCAGACTTTGTGGTGAGGTGGCATGGGCAACAGACTTTAAAATAATGTTTCTAATTCAACTCTCCCTTTAACATATAACCAAGTTATGTGGTTAAAAATTGTCCTCAAATACATTATAGTAATAAAACAATAATGCCTAGGGGAAACACACATTTTCTTTGCTGCGTTTTATGTAAACTATACTGAACTTCTCATTTTCTTCCCTACTGTGTTAAATCTACTGTATAAATGTTGAACTTACTGTGATGTCCTTTACCACTTTCAGCTAACCTAATAGTGTATATTATCACTTCATTTTAGAATATTTTTCCAAGTATTTCTATACTCCTGTGCTTTATCCTTATGGCTTTGTAAAGAGTAGGCCTTATGTAAAATTAGATCAACTGATCTTGCAATACTCCGATCAACACCCTGTCAAGTAAGCAAACCAGCCACCATGGTGCAACGTCTGAGGCTTTGCCTCAGGTGTGGACATCCGAGATTCAATCCCTGCAAGAGGAAGCAAAAAAGTATATTCACCTGATCAGCCCCAATTAGGGCAAAATTCATGTTGTGTACTCTTTGTACTATTTGGCAGGTACTATATATCACACATCCATATATTTAATAATAATAATAATAAATACATTTATATGGCGCTTTTCCCATGCTCAAGGCACTTACAGAATATAAGAAAGAACAGCAGGGTATACAGTATATAGCATTGTACAAATCAGATAAATAAATAAAGAAGACTACGTCAGTGAATTCAGAGAAAAAGCCTAACAGACAACATAAATTATGGTCTCACACTCACACACACACACACACAGCTTACATGAGCACCTTGACAGACAGGTAAAATGAGAGAAGGGTAATAAAGTCAAGTAGAGCTATAAGCCTTCCTGAACAGATGAGTTTTGAGTTGTTTTTTAAAAGAATTCATGGATAGGGCTGATCTGATTAATTTCGGTAGGTCATTCCAGAGTCTGGGCGCTATACAGCTGAAGGCCCTGCTGTCACCCATGGAGTTTAGATTAGTGTGGGGCACAACAAGATTGCCAGAATCAGAGGACCTTAGTGGGCAGGCAGGCACATAGTGATGGAGAAGGTCACTGATGTAGTTTGGCGCGAGGTTATTTAAGGCTTTGTAGGTTATTAGTAGGATTTTATATTCGATTCTGTAAGACACAGGGAGCCAGTGGAGACGGAGCAGGATGGGTGTGATGTGCTCGCTGCTGCTGGTTCGAGTAAGGACTCTTGCAGCTGAGTTTTGCATAAGCTGGAGCTGTGATATAAGATTAGAAGAGGCACCTGCCAGTAGGGAGTTACAATAATCGATGCAGGATGTCATAAAAGCGTGGACAAGTTTCTCAGCATTAGAGAAGGAGAGGAAGGAGTGAACACGGGATATGTTACAGAGGTGAAAGTAAGAAAGTTTCTTAATGTGATTTATGTGGGCGGAATAAGAGAGGGAGGAATCAAAAATGACACCAAGATTCTTTACAGTAGAGGCAGGTCTGATGAGATCACTGCCAAGATGGACGGGGAAAGAGCTCATTTTATTAAGTTGCATTTTAGTCCCAATTTGCAGGAGTTCAGTTTTGTAATAATATAATATGCATACATACACACACACACACACGTCCATCTGTTTCAAAGTTCACTGAACTCCTGAAATGTTAAGTATCTGACAAGAGACATACAGAAGATTCTTGTCACAGGAGTACTCATTCCTGTTTCTACTAGCACCACTGGTATATAAAATGTTTGATATCATAGACCACATTAGAGATTTTATGTAATTGTGTATTTTTTTTTTTTAAACATTTTTTATATTTCACATATCTCAGTGTTAACTGGAATGCACATTTTCTTAGGATTTTTTACATAATGTTTCACAAACTGAACAATCAGTACGGAAACTGGGATAATTACAAAATCAGGTATATTGGTTTGTCTTTTATATTAAATAAAATGATGTGCTTTACTACCTTTTTATTTTTATCATGGCACAAGACAGTGGCAATGTGCTCCATGTTGATTAGACCTGCAGGTAAGAACTTTCCTGTATTCTATACATTTGACTAATCTGCTACTACTTACTACTACACATACCATATATTTGATATGTACATTCTAAATGCATACAGATTCTGTATGCATATAAGTGAGTTTTCTAATCCACAGTTTATTCCTGCGTAACAGATTAGGTCAGCAAATTCCTATTAACACAATGAGCTTTTATATTCTCACCACCAAAGCGAACACCACTTGAGAGGAATCTTACAACAGTCTCATGGCTCCCCCTGTTGATAGAAAATAAACGTTCAATTTTTGGCAAGTACCAAATGAAATATTTTGTCAAAAAAAAAAAATAAATCGAAAACATGAAACTGTAACACTAAGAAAATGTCATCTTGTACAAAGGTGGTTTAGATGCCACATTAAGACAGGGCAAATGTGTTTACTTGTATTTAGACTCTGAAAAAAATGCCACACTTCACTACATATATTTTTAATTATGTTACATATAACATAATTACCCAGCTACTGTACTTAATACATTAATTTCAGGAAAAGCCTCAGTGGAATGTTATGTATCTCTATTCAAAGTTAATCTTCAACTATAATGTTTTGCCAATATTTAAAATTCACCAACAAATACACTTATGCACTGAATAATCTCTTTGCAAATATTCAAAGCTTATATCTATTGATTGTTGTGTGTTGACAGAGTGTAGCAAACAAAGGCTGACCCCAGACAAACGAGAAAGATTATGGAGGAGTGTTGTGGCACATTTCATGCTGATTGAAGTCTGTAATATATGGGAACTGTCACAACAACACAAGAATCTGAACCTATACGTTTTCCTTTACAAACAAACCAAAAAAAAAAACGACACCATTGAATGATGCCAAACATGTTCAATTTCAGTACTTATTAAAGTATTTATATTATATTTATATATATATATATATATATATATATATATTATATATATATATATATATATATATATAATATAATGTGTATATATATATTATATATATATTATATATATATATATATATATATATATATATATATATATATATATATATATATATATATAAAAATAAAATACAATACAATACAGTGATTGCAACTAGAATTCAATAGAGACTGCAGGAAACAAGTGTAAGAGTCTGGCTCCTTTGAACTGCAGTCACCTGGAAAATTCTTCTGTTTCTCAGTCCTACCCCTTTCACCCCCACACCCTTTAACAATGAAGTTCTCACTAAATAAAATTCCTTTAGCAATACCTCCTTTCTCGTTCCAATCTATGCAACATTCCCCCCACCTCCTTGGGTTTTTTTGATTACCAGTCATATTCAGCAAGGCATTTACTAACAAATGAAGTTTAATCCTGCTGGGCATGTTTACTATAGCAGGTACAGAATAATGTCAGTGACTCCAGAATGCTGTTTCAGTTCTGGCTATAAATGGCAATCGATCACAGAGTCAAAGATTATACTGAGATTCTCAGGCACAGAGACTGAACCACCCTGAAACAAAAAGTCATTCTGGTCAAACAATGCTTAAAACTAAAAGCCAGGAAAGAAAAAAATAGTGATATTCATTAGCACATTGACCCATTTTCTTTCTTTTGTAACAGTAAAAACTAAATGTTTAAAGTATAGCAAGGCGTATATATACTTTAAAAAAAAAAAAAAAAAAAAAAAAGCTGAAAATAAAATTTTTCCCCAAAAATGTTTTGGCCTAGAAAACAAGGCAAGAGATATAAATAGGTTGTACACAGAGAGAGAAAAAATAAATTATAATATATATATATATATATATATATATATATATATATATATATTGAATCCGATTGAACATCTCTGGAGAGATCTTAAAATGGCTGTGCACCGATGCTTCCCATCCAACCTGATGGAGCTTGAGAGGTGCTGCAAACAGGAATGGGCGAAACTGGCCAAGGATAGGTGTGCCAAGCTTTGTGGCATCATATTCAAAAAGACTTGAGGCTGGAATTGCTGCCAAAGGTGCATCGACAAAGTATTGAGCAAAGGCTGTGAACACTTATGGACATGGGATTTCTGAGTTTTTTTTTTTTTAATAAATTTGCAAAAACCTCATGAAAACTTTTTTCACGTTGTCATTATGGGGTGTTGTGTGCAGAATTCTGAGGAAAAAAATGAATTTAATCCATTTTGGAATAAGGCTATAACATAACAAAATGTGGAAAAAGTGATGCGCTGTGAATACTTTCCGGATGCACTGTACATACACAACACAGATAATACACTTTTTTGGTAGGGTGCAACTACTGTAGTACCCTAGGGCCAGAGTGGCTGCACAAGCAAAGCAACAATTATCTTCTTTTTTAAACTTGTGATGACCTTCTCGCCCACTTCTTTTTTGTTTACCTACTTTTACCTAATAAAAATTCTTCATAAATATTTGTAGAGAAAGTTAAATCCTACCAAGATCAGACTATGTCTGTGCTGTTTTTGCATCAGAGGACTTTGTCCAGGTAGAACCAAATATCATACTGTAAGAATCCAGGTCACTTGTAATGCGCTCATGCCCCTGAGAATGGCAGCTCCCAGTTAATACTGCATCATTCCAAACAATGTCTCCTCATCAAAGGATAGATAGACAGACTCACTGAGCAAATTATTAGGAACACCTGTACTCCTCATTATTCATGCAATTATCTTATTAGCCAATCATGTGGCAGCAGCACAATGTCACTGAGCAAATTATTAGGAACACCTGTACTCCTCATTATTCATGCAATTATCTTATTAGCCAATCATGTGGCAGCAGCACAATGTATAAAACCTTGCAGATAGAGGTCAGGTATTTCAGTTAATGTCCAAGTCAAACACCAGAATGGGAGAAAGATGTGATCTCAGTGATTTCGACCATGGCTAGTGGTTGACGATTGTTGGTGCCCGACGAGCTGGTTCAAATATTTCTTTAACTGTTGAGCTCCTGGGATTTTCACATACAACAACTGTATCTAGAGTTTACTCAGAATGGAGCAAAAAAAAAAAAAAAAAAAAAAAAATCCTGTTTGCAGCAGTTCTGTGGACAAAAACAGTTACAGTCATGGCCGAAATTATCGGCACCCCTGGAATTTTCTTGGAAAATGCACCATTTCTCCCAGAAAATTGTTATAATTACAAATGTTTTGGTATACACACGTTTATTTCCTTTCTGTGCATTGGAACAACACAAAAAAACAGAAAAAAAGCCAAATCTGACATCATTTCACACAAAACTCAAAAACCGGGCTGGACAAAATTATTGGCACCCTCTACTTAATATTTGGTTGCACGTCGTTTGGAAAAAATAACTGAAATCAAGCGCTTCCTATAACCATCAACAAGCTTGTTACACCTCTCAACGGGAATTTTTTCAGATTTGAAGGGCGCCTTCTCCCAACAGCAATTTTGAGATCTCTCCATAAGTGTTCAATCGGATTTAGATCCGGACTCATTGCTGGCCACTTCAGAACTCTCCAGCGCTTTGTCTTCAACCATTTCTGGGTGCTTTTAGAAGTATGTTTGGGGTCATTGTCCTGCTGGAACACCCATGACCTCTGACGCAGACCCAGCTTTCTGACACTAGGCCCTACATTGCGCCCCAATATGTTCTGGTACTCTTCAGATTTCATGATGCCTTGCACACAGTCAAGGCATCCAGTGCCAGAGGCAGCAAAACATCCCCAAAACATCTTAGAACCTCCACCATGTTTGACTGTAGGTACTGTGTTCTTTTCTTCGTAGGTCTCATTCCGTTTTCTGCAAACAGTAGAATGATGAGCTTTACCAAAAAGCTCTACCTTGGTCTCATCTGTCCACAAGACGTTCGCCCAGAAGGATTTTGGCTTTCTCAAGTACATTTTGGCAAACTCCAGTCTGGCTTTTTTATGTTTCTGTGTCAGCAGTGGGGTCCTCCTGGCTCTCCTGCCATAGCGTTTCATTTCGTTCAGATGTCGACGGATAGTTCGAGCCGACACTGTTGCACCCTGAGTCTGCAGAACAGCTTGAATATGTTTTGAAGTTGATTGGGGTTGTTTATCCACCATTCGGACTATCCTTCATTGCAGTCTTTTAGCAATTTTTCCTCTTCTGTCCACGTCCAGGGAGATTAGCTACAGTGCCATGTGTTGTGAAGTTGATTATGTTTGCGCACAGTGGACAAAAGAACATGAAGATCTCTGGAGATGGACTTGTAGCCTTGAGAATGTTGATATTTTTCCATAATTTTGTTCTCAAGTCCTCAGACAATTCTCTGCTCTTCTTTCTGTTCTCCATGCTTAGTGTGGCACACTCAGACACACAACAGAAAGGTTGATTCAACTTCTCTCCATTTTAACAAGCTTCAGGTGTGATTGCTATATTGCCAACACCTGTTTCTTGCCACAGGTGAGTTCAAATGAGCATCATATGCTTGAAATAAAACGATTTACCCACAATTTTGAAAGGGTGCCAATAATTGGGATTAATAAAGTATCTAATTTTGTCCGGCCCATTTTTGGAGTTCTGTGTGACATGATGTCAGAGTTGGCTTCTTTCCTCTGTTTTTTTGTGTTGTTCCAATGCACATAAAGGAAATAAACATGTATATACAAAAACATTTGTAATTGCAATAATTTTCTGAGAGAAATGGTGCATTTTCTGGGAAAATTCCAGGGGTGCCAATAATTTCGGCCATGACTGTAAATGATTGAGAGATCAGACGAGAATTGGCAAACTGATTCACGCCGACAGCAAGGCTAAAGTGACTCACATAACCACTCTGTATAAATGTGAGTAGAAGAGCATCTCAGAATGCATAACACATTGAACCTTGATATGGATAGGCAACAGGAGCAGAAGGGCTCATCAGACTCCGCTCCTGTTAGTCAACAACAGAAAGGCGAGGCTGCAGTGGGCACAGGCTCAACAAAACTGGACACCAGAAGATTAGAAAATCACAGCCTGGTCTTATGAATCTCAATTTCAGCTGAGGCACTCAGACAGCAAGTTCAACAGCATGAATCCACGTACCCAACCTCCCCCTGTGTGAACAGTCCAGGAAAGTGGTGGTGTAATGGCGTGGGGAACTTTTTTTTAGCACACGTTGAGCCCATCGCTTGAATGCCATAGCTTATTTGAGCATTGTGTATCCTTTCCTGGCCTTAATTTGCCCATCTTCTAATAGCTACTTCCAGCATGTTAATGCACCATGTCACAAAGCAAAAGTCACCCTGGTTTCAATGAACATGACAATGAGTCCAAAATGTTCTTCAGTGGACATCTCAGTCACCACATCTAAATCCAATAGAACACTTTTTAGACGTGATAGAACAGAAGATTTGCAGCATGAAGGTGCAGCTGACAAATCTGCAGAAACTGTGTGATACAATCTTATCAACACGGACCAGAATCTCAAATGAATGTTTTCAACATCTTGTGGAATCCATGCCATGAAAAGCTGATGCTATTCTGAGAGCAAAAGGAGGCCATACCCAATATTAGTACAGTGTTTTTTAAACAGAGGAATCAATTAAACAAAGTGTTGATTTACCATTTAACCATCAAATTACCATAAGCTAATGTTGCCCTCAAGGTCAGAAATGGTCTTTCACTTGTTTTACTATTGTATAGGGTTTTTTTTTACCCTTTTCAATAAAATACTATAAATCATATTCTATTTATCCTGACTTAAATATATCACATGCATTATTTTCCTCGCATAAACACCACACAAACACATTTATTCTAAACAGGCCAGTAAAAAATATGAGAGTTCACTCAGCAGAGACACCACAATTTTTCATTTGAAGGTGTACGCTGTGAGCAAATTTCAGTGACAACAAACCTCTCAGTGTCATGCAGAGCCAAGACCAATAGGTGCCTTCTGCTAGCACTGAGAATAATGGAACATATTGGTACATCTTTCAAAAGGGATTTTTTTTTCTTTATACAGGATAAACAACATGTAAAGCTTCAACTGAATAACAACAAAAGAGATATAGCTAGTTAGAATTTTACTAGGTAGCGCCTTGACCGAGAGCATTTTATTTCTGAATTAAGCAAAGGTTTTGCCTCCAAATTAGTTATTCATTTGTTGTTGTTTTAGTTATAACATAAACGTTACTGTAACTGATAAAACTACACTTCAAAACAGTCTGATTAAATTTGTTTTTTCACATAGTATATAGTACTGCAATAATATTTAAAACTCAGTATACCACAGCCATAAAAAAAGGTGACAATTCTGAAGACAAATTTTATTTTGAAACTAGTAACGGCGCACTGCATAATAACATACAGTGAATACACCTAGTTTTCCTCCTCTTTCTCTGTACGTTTACCATTCATTTGCTCAGAGGTTGATGCGCTTGCTGCTTCCTGAGCAGCTGTTCTTTTCTTCACCCTAGCAGCCCGCTTCTTCTCTTAATCAGTATTAATGGGAAAAGATGCCGACAGATGAAGTCAGTGTTTGTGTTGCAATTACTTAATACATTTTCATTAATTTTTCACTTAAGCAGGCAGTCAAGTCTTCAATCTGCCTCAAGAATGATTTAAGATATGAAGAGGTAGGGGAAGTGACGGCAAAGATGGTAGGGATGAGTACAACGCCCGTACACATGTACCGCACAGCTGCCCTGCTGGCTGCTGCCGAGAGTTAATTCTAAAATAAAATAAAATAAAAAGAGGAATAACCTTGGAGGTCAATCATCACCCCGAAAGCGAATAGTAGACGTCAGGTAGTATATGTGTACTAAATTTCAGGTCAATGGGTCAAACGGTTTGCGAGCTACAGGTGATTTAAAATCCTGGACAGACAAACGAACAGCCACGGTAGCGTATTATATTTATATATAAGATAAAAAGGATGTGAATACAAACTGTTAAATATGAAACTGTTAAAAGGACAACATTTCATATATTGTAATGTTTGTTAAATGTACTTCATTTGATTTACTCATTTTGATTACCTGCTTTTCTCTTCTAAAGGACAGGAAGAGTATACAGGTAATGCATGCCACTACACGTTCTAGGTAGGGTACCCATCCATCACTCGGTAGGATGACACAACATACATACACTCGTCCCTTTACAGAATCACTAATTAAATTAAAATCAATGTTCTAGGGCTGTGAGCAGCATTTGCATCTATAAAATTCTTTTATAAACATTCTTCCATCAATATCTATTGTTTGGATATTCACATCCATCCATCTTTTGTTTTTTCTCACACTTTTTTCCATTACCAAATTAAAGTTATAGGTCTCCATAGCAACATCTTTTCAGTCCCACTGCTGACAAAGTTTTATACCATTTTCAATTGAATAGAATATTGATAATAGAGGAACCATCTTGAAAAGTAAATAAATAAACTACATTGAGAGACACCCCCCCCCCCACTCTAAATGACAAAAATAATCACAACTCTTAACTGTAGTCTTCAAGTCAGGTCCTGAGGAAATGCAGACCTCTAAGCCCGACCACAGAACATATAGTATGACAAAAACTCAACACCCTGCTCTGATATAGTGGGTCCACGGCTCAGAATAAAAGCCCACTTTTTAAATAATCGCCACACTTGCAGCTTAAAGAGGGGGTGTGGTAGAGTGGCCGGATCGGTTCTCGGACGTGACGTGCTGCGGGAGTTCCCTCGCTTATGTGCACAGGTGAGAAATCATCCGCATCCATAATTGATACCAGGAACTGCTAATAGCCACACCTGAGCCACGTCCCCATGATAAAGAGGAGAAGCGGGAGTGCGGAAGGAGGAAGACGAGGAAAAAAAAAAAAAAAAGGCTTGGAAAGCGAGAGCAGCAGCATTGGGGTGGTGGGGGGGTGGAAAGAGAGTGGACGAGCCAGCCAGCTGTGAAAGAGAGAGGTCAGCGCAGTCAGGGGTCAGGATCTCACTGAGGTGTTTAGAAGAATGTGTTTGATCGGGGAAGAGTCTGCCCTAGGGATCCGAGGGACAACTTTGAGTGCGAGAAGGAAGACAGGAGGACAACCGACCCTGAGAAGCCAGGCAGACGATAGGTTCAAGAGCTCCCAGAGGCCAGATGGGAGCATGAAGAGGAACCCGCATTGTCACACCTGGATAATATCCCAGACCATGTCATCTGTGCTGCCATAATAGTAGCTGAGAAGGAATAAAATGCTGGGGTGCAATACAAAACATGAGCATAAACTTCATAAATTCAACGGAATTAACACCTAAGAGACAAGAAGAACAAGAAATATAGCAGCAGAGAAGATTTTTATTTTTTAAAAATGAACAGACCAAGTCCACAACCACAACACATATGACTTCACGTAACTGTATGCACACTTTAACAAGTGGAAAGAGCAGCACGTGATAACTGATTAAACGAAATGCATACATTGTTTTCATAAAAGAAGCTGGGTCACTACAAGAGTTTTAATATGTGTTGGTATAGAGTCAAAAAGTGTCTGGAATTGTGTTAAAACAATGCAACTATCTTCTTCTATAATGGAATGTTTTGATGGTGGTGGTGGTGTTGAGAAAACACAGCCTCGGGCACTGCTGCACAATCTCTCATAAGAGATCAAATGGGGAAGAGATCTATATGAATCTTACAGGGCTGAAACGTCAGCAGAGGATTCCGCGTAAAAACATAGTAATTCCTGCAGATTCTAATCTTTAATGTGCAAATTTTCTACACATATTTATTTATTTGGTAAGCTTTCTATCTTGCTTGTTGTAAGAATAGTCAACATCACTTTTTTAAATCACTATTTTATAATTATACCAAATATATTACATAGGAAGTGATTTTTGTTTTTCCATTGCGTAAGTTTTTGTTAAGGTCATATGAACAGCATGTCGCCTTCCTGTTGCCTGCCATTGATCTTGACCAGATCTCAAATTTCCGGAATTGAGTCTGGTATCTCTGCAACCCAGAGCCTCAACCAGATATCTATGGTTGGTGGAATTCAGCAATCGGCTCTTTGGGATGGCTGTACAATTGTGCAGCAAGATTGCACAGGGCCTGACTGCACATAGTGTGCATTGTCCCGTGTTTACACTGCTCTTTAGAAGAAACTTGGCTAAGCTTTGCTAAGCTGAAGGCTAAAAATTTAGGATAAAGAAACTGGACAAACACTCCGCCAGAGAATGAATTTACACAGGTTCCACATTAAACATGGCCACACAGATGTTCCTGTGGCGGCCCACTTCAACAGCCATGGACACTGTGAGAAGGACTTTAAAGTCACAGTGCTTATGGGCAACTTCAAAACACAGCAAGAGAGAAAAGAATGGAAAGTTAAACTCATGCTAAAATTTAATACTTTACAACATGGATTGAATAAAGACAAGAGTTTTATGGCCAGATATGAGGATTGTTTACATCTCTCAGAATAACAGACAACCTGTCTACAGACCCACATTGTTTTGAAAAAACTCATTACAAACTTCAAAAGACTTTGTTGGACGGTTATCTTATCCAGAGATCTTGACAATACATTGTTCTTTTCTCTCTTGTTAAATTAACCCTAGCCTGAATGAATCTATTAATTTTTTACATTCTTAATTTCTCATTTAAATATTTACCAATGTTGTTTCTTGTCCTAGAGTGTGTATATAAACATAGGAAACTCCAGTTTCTGTATTACATCTTGCCTGAAGAAGGGGCCTGAGTTGCCTCGAAAGCTTGCATATTGTAATCTTTTTAGTTAGCCAATAAAAGGTGTCATTTTGCTTGACTTTTCTTTGCACTTCAATAAATACAAAAATTCAAGAACCTGGATTATTTAGTGAATTTATATTCAGGTTGGTTCTTTTTTTATTTAACAACCGACAGCTGCCTATTCATAGCTAGGTTAAAAAAAGAAACACACAATCATCAGTTCTTTAAAATGTTTATAGTGGACTGTCTTTAAACCTGAATCTGAAAAGTAAAAATCAGTGACACACACAATCAGATTACAAGCAATGCTCAAGGATAACATGAGCATTATGAAAATCATCTATAGAAGGCTGCCAACCCTCTAACTCCGAAAAGGTGGACATTTCAACAGAAACATAAGGACTTTCTCAAGGATACCACAATTCAATTTTACATTCTATTACTGTCTTTTGGAAATGTATATTCAGAAAAGCAAACTAATAATAGTCATAGTTATTCTCAAACCCACTCCATTTCAGAGTAGCAGGGAGCAAGAGCCAATACTGGCATTACTGGACACAACGCAGGAAAAGGTCCTGAATAGGGTACCAGTCCAATACAGGGCCCACTCTCACACACACACACATATTTACATTCTCACCTGATCATATAACCAAACTGGAGTACCAAAGAAGAAATAAGACATTGGGAGAATGTTCAAAATTCACACAGTCAGATGTTGAATTTGTACTTGGTACGTTGGATCTATAAAGTGACAGTAACAATCAGTATGTAATACTGTGGCACCTAAGCTAAAAATATATTATTTTTAACAAATATGACACTCCTTAAATTAACATCATTCATCCTTACAGCTTTATGCAGTCTGCACAACTCCAGAAAAGTATACCCTAACATAAAAACATTATTATATAGACAACTATATATTTTTTCATAGCACATTTCATATCCTCAAATTTTTTTTGTATTCTACTGGTGTAATTTTTCTCTGGCAGGTCTGATTTTTCAGGACCAAATATGAGTGGAAACTGCTACATGCACAATTTATGAAAAGTGACAACACATTTAAAAGCAGGGGGGATTCCTTCCCAATTTCAAAAATAAATTTGGAGTCCTTGAATGGCACAAGACAAGGAATATGGCTTTCATATTGTAGTCTTCAAACATAAATCGGGCCACTTTTTTCTTATGCATGGGAACATTATCAGACTAGAGGGACACCATCAGGACAGAAATATTTCAACAAACAATGAATATGGCCATTCAGAATTGGTTTGAATTGCTCATAAAGGGGATCAGTGCACCTAAACATCATCTTGAAAATGAACCATATAACATGACAGCACACCAAGTTTTTTCATTTTAATATACTACTGTGATTCTACCCCACTTACCCAGAAAAGTGCATTTTTCCAATAAACAAGATGTTTATCCACCACAAACTTATTACACCACTACTCTTGGTGTATGGCACAAATTTCTTTAACAACTTAGACCTAATAAATACATTACAACAAAAAAATGCACAAGTTGTCTACAGAAATCTCAGTGGAGTTTTTTTTTTTTTTTTAAAAACGGTAATTTAATAAATATATGGTGTTGCTACGTGACATTGCCATTTGTATTCTGTCCTCTTGAGATCCACAACCAACCAATCATCTTTAATAGTATCAAAAGGCCTACACAAGACTTAAAAAAATAAACAAAGTATTTCAAATACTCACAGAGTTATAGATAAGGTTGTTGGTATTCAGAAAATTCTGGAAATGCTCTTCAGGAATTTCATGAAATCTATATCTAAATAAATCCATTTCTTGTTGAATAAACCAACGCCTCAGATCTTCCCTACAATAATAACAAAAACAGAATTAGTTCAAATAATACATAAAGGAAAATCATAGGCTTTAGAAAATATGTTACACAATCTGTCATACAAGATATGAAGACTTAATGCTAACCTTTTAACTTTCTCATTTATGTACTTCAGAACCAAGGCCTTGGTATCTTAATAGGGACAGAATGTCAAAGGGATTCCTTTGAAATAACTCCATACATCTTACTTTTGTACAAAACTTGTCACCAAGTACAACATTGAAGCACTCAAACATATTCTGTATATGGAAATGCAACACTAGATCTGGTTTTGTTTTGTTCTAAAAACCAAAGTGGACAATATTTTGATTCTCTTTTATTTTTTTAATGTTTTTATAACAAGAAGGCGATGCATCAAAAAAAAAAATGTATTTTGCAAAACAAAAATGAAGGGGAGCCATACTGAAGTTTCTTGAAATTTGAAAATATATCATGCCGTCAGTTACTGCACATTAACTGCTGTAATACATGAAAATGTCCAGAAGATGGGAGTGTTGTTCAGCTATTCCGTTCCAATTAATTTTTTTTAAACAGTATTTCATTTGTCAGAAATGTAACATACATATGCATATACACATATATACACACTCACACATACATACATATAAATACATATACATACATATTGTGATAGACGGGGAGAAACCCTGCCCCGCTGAGACGCCTGGAGGAAGGACGGACCGGAAAAGCGGCACTATTCTTCCCTGGGTGCCAGGACGATCCTTGAACCCTGGAGGACAGCGCTTCCGGTACACCAGGAAGTGCTGACGGACCAGGGATGGTCTACGTCCAGAGTGTTATCGGGTGCAAGGGCAGCACTTCCGCCACACTGGAGAGTGCTGCCGGAAGGTCATCATCGTGCACCTGGAGCACATCCGGGGCAAGATAAAAGGGGCCGCCTCTCTCCAATCGGGGAGCCGGAGTCAGGTGGAAGAGGACGGAGCTTGCAAGAGAGCAGTGGAGGCAGCCGAAAAGAGCAAGGACTGAGCAACCACTGTAAACAGGGAAAATAAAACGTGTGTGTTTTGGACATTCTGGTGTCGTGTCTGTCTGTAGCCAGGCTATCTTTTACAATATATATATATATATATATATAAATAAATAAATAAATGTGGCGTTTTCATGTCACTTTTTTGTCACGCTTTAAATCGGGCTTGTTTTAAAACCTACAATTATATGTTTGGTATCATTCTTTTCAGAATTTATCGAACTTTAATGTGATGTTGTTAGATTTTCAGAATCATATTCAGTTTTTTAAATTATAAACTAAAATATGGACCTCAGTTTAATGAGAATACTCCAATCGGTAAATATTTTATTCTCATTTTTATTTTTATTACACACACACACACCAACATACAGTGATTCCCCGCTATTTTGCGGTTCAGCTATCGCGCCCCCGCTATATCGCTGATTTTTCTGTGAAACATATCTAATTTTATACGTACATTGTACACTACGGTAGACAAAGAGTTTCGCGTTCCAGTACCCAAATGATTTCTTACAACGCCCATTGTTAGCTAAAAGAGGAGACTCAACCAATCAGTGTGGGATTTTCATTCTCTTGGGCTCTGATTGGCTGCTGCTAACGTGGTGTAATCTCGCAAGAACAGCGAGCATGGGTCCCCAACGCATCTCAGTTCTCTGCGTAACGCATAACTTGCTTGTGGTCCGATTGTTGTGAGCAAACTTTTTGTGAACTTTTTGTTTTGTTTTAAGCCTTCCGATGGCTCCCAAGCATCCTGCATCTTCTAAGTCTTCTGGTAGTAGTGAGCCTAAGCGCCAGAAGAAGACCTTGACCATTCAGGAGAAGGTAAAACTCCTGGATATGCTTCGGGAAGGAAAGTGTTATGCGGACATTAAACACATATATAAACTTGTAATGGCGAGCAAAGTGTATGGAAGGGGTATTTTTAGGCTTAAACTATAAAAAATGTTTTATTTATATTGTCTTTCTATATCACGGATTTTCACCTATCGCTTATGGGTCTGGAACGAAACTTCCACAATGGGTGGGGAAATCACTGGATTATATTATTTATATATATATATATATATATGATGCTTTTTTGTAATAGTGATGATGATGTATCAAACAATTTAATAAAGTGAAGTAGAGCCCTTCTGTTAGAACTTTATTTTAGCGGAGACAGAGGTCAGATCTAAGATACTTGATTGAAGACTGACGTTTATCACTTTAAGATGAAACAAAGGCAGATGAATCAGTGAAAAGTCAAACCAAAAGTGGGTCATTGGCCAAAGGTTGAGGAACACTGGATTAGAGTGGTCTTCTCAATAAATATCAAGTTTCAGATTAAACAAATAGCCATTCAATTTACATGTTTAGAAAACTGAACTATTTGTCCTAATGGGAGAATTCAGTGTTCACTGAGGTAAGACCATAATACTATTACGACATGACCGGGGGAAAGACCTGTCTGATGTGAATGCAATTGGTCAAATGGATTTATGTGCTACTTACAGATTGCCTGTAAAATGAATCATGTTCAGGAACAAAATAACTCATAGGAGTACATGGTGCACCACAGCACCCTGGGTTAAAGATCAATGAGGTTGTAATCATGTCATCGAATCCCAGAGTTTAAGTTTCTGACAGTGTGGTAAAGGTAGGTGCTGAGCAGCCATCCTGGAATTACTGGTTCAAAAAGACTCTCAGTTGGACAGACTCAAGACACTCAAAAATGTGTCCATGGGACATAAGTGTTTGTAATAGGATTCTGCACATATTTAAAACTTGGCCATAAACTATGACTTTAAAGAAGTTCTGGCAAAACAACCACAAACACAAATACCCGATTTAAAAATGAGGAATTTAAATATCCTGCGCGTTTTTATATTGGCAAAATCAACATCAGAAAATTATTTTGAGTATAGTTATCTGACCATGAACTATAGAAATACCACCAGCTGACATGTTTTAATAAAGTGCCAATACACAAACATGATCAGCAAAATGTTTATTAAAGTATTCCAGGTTTAATTTCATCATTCTGTTTCAATAACAACATAGGTAACCTTGAGCTGATCTTAAGCCTCCATTACCAAATGAACTTGTAGCCCTTAGTAGCATCAAGTTATTTTGTATACATTTTCAGAATTCTAATAGTAAACATTTCATTTAGCGACGCTGTCTGCTCTGTTGTTTAAACACCCTAAATTCTAACTGATCAATGACTCCTTAAACATGCTCTTTTGTTTTTAAAAGAGAATTATAAAACATAGCTTTAAATTGTAATCCCATTAATGTACCTCAGATAGACAGTAAGCATGACAAGACTGATCAATTCAAACTAAATCTTTAGCAACTATAAATTGCCATTTTTACTGTATGTGTTTATGGTAATCACAGTGCTGAGGTTAACATGGTTAATACTTCTTTCAAAAATTTAAAGGATAAGTGTCAGAAATTGGTTTCACCGCTTGAAATAAGCACATTCCACCATCCACTGATCATTAATATTGCCTTGAACAAAGCCAGCAGGAAGTTGCCCTTTAAAACAATGATGTTAATTATATTGTTTCTTTAAAGACAGGTGAAAATGAGATTAGCAACTCACATTTGCTTGCTGTTTAAATCAAAATAAATTGCAATAAGCTTATTAACCTGCCATCTATCTTTTTGAACAAGGACATTTATAAATACAGACATTTAGTTTTCATATCCATACAGGCAAGATGTTTTTATTATTAAAGTAAATAATTAACAATATTTGACACTTTTTCATTTGAGGAATTTGCCTTATCTTCTACCTAGACAAATTATTCGCTGATTAAAAAAATGAAATGTTATAGCAGTCAATATTCTCATTATTACTGAATGTGATTGGTGCAGTCACATTCTGTTGCTAAAAAAGGCAGTGCCAAATTGAAATTGTTGTTTTGCTTTTAACGTCCAACAGGAAAGATCTCTAGAAGTTTAAAATATATCAACACAGTTAAGTAGATGTCGGGTTTTAAAATGTGATGTTGCATTTTCCCCTCCACCAAACTGCACACGTTGATGATACTATGCTGTATATTGTACTTTCTGGGACACTGCGTTAGAATTTTATCTGCCACAGCATGAAAATCTTAATACTATTCATCTGAAAGGGCTTAACCATTTCACAGAGAGTAACCTGAGGCTGTGGTGCGGTTATGGAATGTTAGTTTTTGACAGTAGTGACGCCAAAGATGGCAAACAGTATTTTCTTTTCTTTTTTAAACATGTTAGACATTATCACTCATGAACACAAATGTGCATCTCTGTTCATCTGTCAGAATTAGGGCTCATTTATACTTCACGCTCAGGACATGTATGCATCATGGCTGCCACACATTCCCAATGTTTGACATGTCCTCTGAGCAGGTCCTCAGAAATGAACGCGACGCGTGCACGAGTTGCAGTACAAGCAAAAAGTCGGGGGGTGCAGTGTGATAAAAGTTGGAATGTGACGTCAGAGTCTCTGTTTACTATCCACATGTGACAGAAAGCCGCTATGAGGGTCCTCCAGGATCAATGTGTGCACTTCAATGTTTGATGAGTGGTTCAATGTGGTGAAGCAAAATGCCGACATACAGATGCATTTGTGGTGCTTTGATATTCAAGCATCGCATATTCCTGATCGTAATGACACGATACATTTTAAAAGTCTCACGTAAAATCTTTTGTGCTGTCTTTTTTTTCTGGGGCTTCCTCCTAACATGACAGCAGTGGCAAACAGCAATAGATCACCACACAGAACACATTACATTTATGATATTCCAACTCTCTGCACATTTAGAATCCTTAGATTTATACTTGATATCACTTTCATGATGAAATGCATTAAAGAATGCATGTTACATTTTACAGATAAATCGTTAATTTCGTTTAAATAATGAATACCGTTAATAAGTACACACATGGGGGTGACACGGTGGTGGAATGGTAGTGCTGCTGTCTCGCAGGGAGTCATGCCACTGGTATTCCCTGCCTGAAGTTTCCATGTTTTCCTGCTGGGTTTCCACAGTGAGCTCCGGTTTCCTTCCAAAGATATGCAGATTTGGTGACACTAAAATGCCGCTAGTGTATGTGAGTGCTTGTATTCACCTTGCGATGAGCTGATGCCCCGTCCAGGGATTGTTTCTGCCTCATGCCCAATGCTAGCTGGAATGGGCACATCCCTGGATTGATGGATTTAATCATTAAACATCCTTTACAGAGATATTGCGGCAAGGTGTCATTGGAATTTAATGGCTGTTCCAGGCAATTCACAACACAGCGAAGGCGAACCTGTTCTCATCGTGATAATATCTCGCACTGCCACCTGGTGGATTTCTCCAGATTTACTTAAAGTACACACACAAGTATAAACAGTAAAGCTGTAAAACGTCCACTGGAGCATGCATCGCGTCACGTGAAGTATAAACCTGGCCTTCGGAGTATCACCAACGGCCCAAGTTAAACACTATGAAAGACTACTGTAATTGGAATAATGAACATTATTCCATTCATATGCAAAACCAGTATATCTCCATGCATGAAAACATTATCTTATCTAGTCTATTGAGTATCGATTTTCAGAAGAGCAGCAGGAACCCCTGGGGGACAAAGAAATTATTAACTATTTATAGAAAAGGATCTAGCCAGATAGACCACCAATGAAACCAACTGCATATTCAGCATCAAAGTGGACAGCAACACATCTAAACTATTTTCTATTGGGAGTAGTCCAAAATTAAAATAAAAATATTAGGAAAAAAAAACAAAAAAAACTCACGTTTGGCAGTAGGCCAGTCGCAAAATGAAATGGGAGATGTGGTCTTTTCTTCTTTTTTCATATTCTTTGCCCAATTCTTTTTCATCCTGAAATTTATAAAATAAGACTGACTGCTAAGTTAACGGTATTCTATAAAAAAATTACACTTACACAAAATTAAGTTATAAACAGCAAAATACAATCATTTTGTTCCAATATCTCCATGCAATTTTAATATAGATTAATTTAATGACAAAAATTTCTATTGGAAAAAGAAGCAATTTTCTAATATTTAAATTAGTAATATTTAAAGCACTATTCAGAGCAGACATAAAATGAGTTTTCATTCACTAGCATCAAAGACCAATAGCTGGAACAAACACTTTTTACTCCGATGTGTTGCTTCTAAGCGTCACCCCAAGGCGCTTAACACAGAATTATTTTCATATTTAAACTAATGGTGTACTAGCCCTTAATTAGTCTGCATAATATACAATTTTGTTCATAACGTCCAGAAAGAGATGTAGTTTACAAAGCAGTTTTCTCATGTCAATGAGCTATTGCAGATATTGCAGTTCTTAATCTGTTGGCATCTTCCACTACATAAAGCTGCAGTTATTGCAATGGTGTCATTCCTAAAAATACCACAAGGTGGTTCTATTTGCACAGAATACAAGTTTGGTGAGAGCTAAGAATTATACAGTACTACAATGATGCAGACTAAAATTCTGCACGCAGTCATACAATCACTTTTCAAATATATTCTTGAAATAGTAACATTCTCTTTCAATGTGTGATTTTTTTTTATATTTACATTAAATGTACAAAAAGAGTGGAATGTTGAAAATATAATTTTAAAGTGTAATTCATGCCTTCTCTGGGCTGGTTTATTCTAGTACGGGATGGCAGGAACCTGAAACACATACCAGCAAGTAACAGGCACAAAACCAGTTTATTACAGATCAAAGTTTAATTGCAGGATGCACAACCACACACAACAGATGAATAGACCATGCTAATTAGTGTACTGAATTTTAGATACTACACTGTATGCTGCACATCAACACTGCTTATATTCTGCAGTTGATGTTGTTAAATATCTGTTATTTCATTGGGTTAAATTGTTTTGCTGTTTACTGACATAAACAGATGAGAAATAAACTTTTACTTCAACTACCCTGTCTATTACCCTTACAAATTAAGAGAGAAACACATTTTAATACCGCCTACAGAAAGAAATGTCCTTTGGAGATTCTGTAATTTATAGCATTCAAAGAGTATCAACAGTGAAGTGAATAATCTCATTGCTACAGAGGACTTTGAGTATCTGTTTTTATGAGTAGCAAAAATAATGTGCAGAGCATTATAGAATTGTGTAAAAGGTAAAAATAAAACAGAAGCATCCATCTTTATAAATCGTTTACACTAATAGAGGATGATATGAACTCAAATAAACTACCCCAGACATATGGTATCTTCTATCTAAAGATTTTGGCGGATTATTCAAAGTGATGCTTTACTTGTAGTCTGCTTCCAGTCTTATCTCTTCAAAGTAAAAATATTAGGTTTCATCACAAAACTCCAGAATATACAAGCCCTTGTTTACACAGAAATAAGCATATTTGATTATAAACAAAAATGTTCTGAAGAAGCAACCCAAATAAGAAGAATTAAAAAAAAAAACCAAAGAAAAATACACCCGCAAACATTTTCTATCCAAGTCCATTCCACCTTTTGTTTTGGATATACAAACTGCATCAACTACATAATAAAACACTAAGTCCCTCTGAGCAATCTAACTGGTCATTTTGGCTTTGGTGACACGACAAAAGAAGAGGTGCCAAACATGGGTAGGAGGTTAGAAAGGTCCCGTGAACATTAGGACAGAGTCTGAGAAGTAGGCTTTACAGGACCGTGTTCAAGAGAGGAAGCTCCAGTTAAGAGATGTTCATATAAGCAAATACAGAGGAAAGGTGCTGAAGGCTCACGTATGGAGCAAGAGCTAAGTAATACATCAATTCATAAATATTTACTGTCTGACAGGTTGCATGGCTATATATAGATATATATATATTATAAGCGACTGCTGACCTCACCTGGATGGAAGGACTGGGGGAGAATGCATTGGTGAGGAAATACCTCCCCTGAGACGCTAGAGGGCAGTCGCCCTTGGGCAGCAGTGGCACCATGGATTCCCGCAGGGCATGCTGGGAGCTGGAATTTGGTGCAGCCCTGTTAGGGTCAGTGGGGGCTGAAAGGGGAAGCTGCAGGGCCCTATAGTGGACCCCTAGCACACCTGGGAGTGATTCCAGGTAATATTGATGAGCCACCTGGAATGCTGCTGGGACCTGAATAAAAGGATCTGCCTCACACCATTCAGGAAGCCAGAGTCAGGAAGACTAAGCTTGATGGGAGAGGAGGCGGCTAAGAAACAGGAGAAGAAGGAGGAGGAGGAGGGAAAAGGACTGTGTTTTTCTTTGCCGTGTGAGTTAAACCATGTGCTGTGTAAATAAAAGGTGTATTGTGTGGCAAACTCATGTCTGCCTGTCTGTTTTAGGTCAGGGCAGCTGTATGCACCCTGGTGGTCCATAATATATTATATGGTTGAAATAGTTTACTGTCAAATAAATGCAAAGAGTACGCGACACGTGTTTCACCCTCATTCTGGGCTCATCAGGCGTACACACTCCACTGCACTCCCTCTCGGGAATCGAACCTCGGACGTCAGCGCCAGAGGCGATGCCCCTAACGTTGCGCCACGGCGTGTGGTTCGTTTATTTGACAGCATGTAGATCGGGGTAATTACATTCACGGCATTCAAAGTCTGTGTCACAATCTGATTGTATGGGTGGTTACCTACCAGGTAACGCTTGTGGTTGGCCAGCAATCTGCTAACATCCACCACAGTGCCCTCAGTTTTGTGAGGAGCAGATCATAGAATGGTTGAAATAGTTTACTGTCAAATAAATGCAAAGAGTACGTGACACGTGTTTCATCCTCATTCTGGACACATCAGGCGTACACAGTGGCAGATGTTAGCAGATTGCTGGCCAACCACAAGCGTTACCTGGTAGGTAACCACCCATACAATCAGATTGTGACCTAACCAAACATCCACAACGTCCTTTCAGTTGCGAGAAGCAGCTCATAGATATGTATAAGTAATACAAAGAGTCCACCTCAGGTGCTGACGTCTAAGGTTCGATCCCTGTAAGGGGATGCAAAAGTGGGATGCATACACCTGATGAGCCCCAATAAGAGTGAAACATGTGTCATGTATTCTTTGTATTATTTGAAAGAGACTATCTTTATATATAAAAAATTTAAAAAAAAGGAGCAAAACAGAAACTTACCACATCCACTCTGTATGGAAAAAGCAACTTTCGTAGTTCAGCTTCCAGCTTTTTAGAGTACTGTTCACTTGTTTTTACATAACTCACTCCTATGTTCTCAATTGTCTTAAGAACTAAAACAGAAAGGCATACATTAGTTTACTAGGAAAATGGAACCATAAAGCTGAAGTACAGATAAATAAAATGAAAATCTTCTTATAACAAGGGTGTTGTATTTAGAAAAAAATCTGATAAATGGTGATTTGTTTTTGATATTCACTCTATTTTCACTAAACCATGGAAATTACATGATGAGTGTGCTTCTTTCTTAAATGTGACTTTGTTCAGCAATGCTAGCCAAAAAGTATTGCATTTTAACTCAAGTAAAGACCACGTCACATTAGATGACTTCTCCAGCCATACCCTTCATTTACACAATCTTAGAAAATCAGAGTCGGCCGGTGGGGGTGCTCCAGTGAAGCCCAGTTCTCTACTCTAGGGCTAGGTGTTCATGGGAGCTGATGACCAATGAACGCTCCTCCAGAACTACAAGGCACACGATGCAATGACGAGGACTATGAAATGACCTCACAAAAAGAAGAGAAATTCACCCATCTGACATCTCATGTTTTACATACCACAACAGAATGGGGAAAAAAAAAGAAAATGATGACAAGGCGTCTGAACTCACTGTAACCCTTTGTACAGTGCTATTGGCTGTCAGAGAAAAGGGCACACCTGACTTTGCTGGAAAGTTGGCACACAGTTGGTAACTTTGACATGTCCAGTGATTTTTAGGTGTGTAAACTGACATGGTCTGGTGACAAGATCAGCACCTGTTGTCATCAAGTCTGACAAGTCATGTCATGTGACATTGACCTTAATTGTCATACACCGAAGGTACAATTATATTCTTGTATGTCTCCTACAGATTGGTGACCACAGTACAATGTCAAAGACAGGCAATGAATACAACACCAAACAATAAGTCCAACATCACATGATAAATACAAAAATCATTCATGCAGTTGTCTATATGAGTGGCTGCTGAGTATCCACATAACTTCAGCATAAAAACTGTCCCTGAACTGTATCAACTGGTACAAGTGTCAATAATAGCAGAGGGAGAACAGTGACTGAGAAGGATATCCGGCATCTACAAAAACACTGTTTACCTGTCTAAAGTGGCATGAACTGTACATATCCTGCAAAGAATAGAGCCACGTGGCAGTAATATTCTGTGCCAGCTTAAGCATGTTCTGTGGTCCTCAGCTGAGCAGGTACTATATCACAATGTAATGTGGTCAGTAAGGAATGACACCAATCTGCACTAACAGAAGTTGATAAAGCAAAAATGGTGACATCAGAGGAAGTAAAATCATTTATGAGCCTTCGTGACATTAGGTGAGAAGTGTTGTGCCCACAGGCGGCATGGTGGCACAGTGGTAGCGCTGCTGCCTCGCAGTAAGGAGACCTGGGTTCGCTTCCCGGGTCCTCCCTGCGTGGAGTTTGCATGTTCTCCCCGTGTCTGCGTGGGTTTCCTCCCACAGTCCAAAGACATGCAGGTTAGGTGCACTGGCAATCCTAAATTGTCCCTAGTGTTTGCTGGTGTGTGTGTGCCCTGCGGTGGGCTGGCGTCCTGCCCGGGATTTGTTCTTGCCTTGTGCCGTGTTGGTTGGGATTGGCTCCAGCAGACCCAAATGACCCTGTGTTAGGATATAGCGGGTTGGAGAATGGATGGATGGATGGATGTTGTGCCCACTTCAGGTCATCTGTGATAGCGACTCCAAGTAATTTACAGATACAGATCCTCTCAATAGATGGAAAGGTGGTCTGCTTCACACAGATAACTAGCAAATGAAAGATAAAAAATCCTGAACTTTGATTAAATGAGGGGTGCAAATTATGTTGAAAGGAAGTGTTTCTGCAATGACTTAGTCACTAAGAAACAGTATCAAATAATGGCTAAGATTATGTAACAATAAAATTCTGGGCAAAACTTGTTGCTCATTATTTGGATGTCATGGCTCAAAGAAAAAACTAAGAGAGAAGGATATTTACTGGGAGCTTCATGGACACAGAATCCTCAAAAGGCAAATGGTTCCTGAGAAAAAACTAACTAAGTTTACAATGGCATACAAGTTGAATGGAAAGTTGTGATTGAATGGAGTCAGCTGTGGTCAGGATAGCAAAAGACATTCACATAGTTGTCCTTTAACTGATTTAAGATTAAAGCAAACTGAAACAAACAACTATGGATAACTAAACTATAATAATAAATAATAACAATGCATTTTATTTATAGGGGCACTTTACAATAGCAGTAAATCTCAAAGCGCAACATAAAACATTTAAACAAGGCAAAGCAAGATAAAACTACAAAATGTCTATCCAATGCAGGAGCAGGACCATAAGAAGAGTTCATCAGGGACCTTGCATAGGACAGGACACTGATAAACGGTGAACAAACTCCTAATTACATACAAAAAAATTATTTTTGCATTTAAAGGGTGTGCTGAACAGCATAAACAGTAGACGGCTGAGCAGGGATGGGTGTCACCTCATCTGTTCAGTTGTCATTCATTTGTTCTCAACAAGCAGACAAGAACATGGGCAGCTCACAACAAAAGATGGCTATAAGCCTGAATGAACAAGCAGTCACGCTGAACAATTTTGAAGGCTCTGCTCACTGCCAAGTGCATTCTTCTACCATGATTTATGCTCACTAACCAACAAGGCAAATGATAATAAATACGAAAGCAACTGTGATCAATGACATTCAGTTTTTGATGATGCGTTTCTATTCAGATGGTTGTGGACTTTTTCAGGTTTGGCAATATTCCCCCTTCTACGGTACACACTTGGTCGATCAATAGTTCAAAAAGCATGAGAATATTGTAAATCAAAAAAAACATTCATATCCATGACCATGGTGGCATTAATTAATTTTTAACTTGGAGGTTGTAGTACTCGATACAATATGATGTGTGCCCTCAAAGCAGAAAAGTTGGAAATTATGACCAATTCACCAATTTTGTAACAACTGGCCCATACACACAAACATACACACATACATACTAGAGGGGCGCCCAACCCCCAGTTGCAAACAGTCTGTCACTCAAGTTGTGAAGAGGAGGGCTGAATGCACCCCAAGGAGACGCAATCGCTCCTCCAAAACCCCCTCTTAAACAGTGATACAATGGCAAACAAATAGTTTCTTTTTTAACCTCCTCCTTGCTTGATCTGCAGAAGCTTATTATACAGTGTGTGTATATATATATATATATATATATATATATATATATATATATATATATATTCACAGCATTCAAAGTCTGTGTCACAATCTGATTGTATGGGTGGTTACCTACCAGGTAACGCTTGTGGTTGGCCAGCAATCTGCTAACATCCGCCACGGTGCCCTCAGTTTGTGAGGAGCAGATCATAGAATGGTTGAAATAGTTTACTGTCAAATAAATGCAAAGAGTACGCGACACGTGTTTCGCCCTCATTCTGGGCTCATCATTATATATATATATATATATATATATACACACACACACACACACACACACACACACTAGGCTGACCCGCCTTTTAAGGCGACCGACTTTTATCCTCATTTTGTGTGTGCTCCATGTGTACATCAGGCATGTAAGTGTAGGGAATGAGAACATCAAAGTGCCCATTCATAACATCTCCCGAAAACCTAAGTTTTTTTTATCCCCTTGAGTGCCTGTCCAAACTTGGAGTGTAGGACTCCATAATAATATACTTGAAACTCATAGGGGGAACAACTCTCCCGCTGCCATTAGCTCAGAAATGGTACCATAAGTTTGAGACTTTGACATTTCAGTGAGATACTGAAGCTCATTTGTATAAGAGATTCCTGACGGCATCATTGTAAATGGCTGAAACCTTGACAAATTACTTGACGAATCTGTACCACTAAAGACAGAGTTTCATGCACTAAATAAGCTATAGATGAGAATAAGCAAGCACCATCTCCCCTGATATTTACTACGCGGTGAGGCATTTGTACTCCATCAACTTTAATTATTTCCAGAGACATAATTTTGTCTATTTTTCCAGCGCATCGCGCACAAAAGCAAGGGAACGATGGGAGCACCAGAACTCTGCTCACATCACGTCGCTTCGTACCGCAAGCCGCAAGTAGCAAGTCTGTGATAAGCAGAATTCCGCTATGCTTTGCACTCACGGGACAGAAGGACAATCCCGACCGCTTTTATATAGTGTCTGGATAGATATATAGTATATTATATATATATATATATATATATAGTATATTATATATATATATATATATATATATATATAGTTATATATATATATATATATATATATAGTATATATATATATATATATATATATATATATATATATATATATATATATATATAGTATATATATATATATATATATATATATATATATATATATATATATAGTATATATATATATATATATATATATATATATATATATATATATAGTATATATATATATATATATATATATATATATATATATATATATATATATATATATATATATATATATATATATATAGTATATTATATATATAGTATATTATATATATATATATAGTATATTATATATAGTATATTATATATATATATATATTTTCACACACGTGCGCATGGGAGGCAGCTAAAGGGCTTGAGGGACGGCAGTTCTGAGACATACCGGGAGGTGGCAGAGTGCACTGACTCTTTTTCTCTCTTGCCTGCAGACCGTTCCCGGGAGATTCCACCTGGCTCTCGTGACATCATTTCCGGGACAGAGCCAATGGAAGGGGACCTGAATGGCTCTGACCCCCCTGACGTCATGTCCGGGCTCGGTCCAATGGAGAACGAACACATCCCTGATCCTTATGACCTCACTTCCTGTCTTCCCCTTTAAAACCCTGCCCTCTTTCCTAATTCCTCAGTCTGGTTTTGGACTTGTTTGTATGCACTTCAGTGCTATTATTATTCACTTCAGCTTTGCAGCCAAGGATTTCGAGATTATACGGGTGGCTGCCCCAAACCTTTATCAGAGTATGTCTGATTCTTTTACATCTGGCGTAGTCGGCTGGAGGAAGACGTCTTGGACGAGAAGGGGACAGGACCTGCAACATATCCAGGTGGGAGCGTACTGGGACCGAGTTTCCAGGCGGGGAGGGTGTCCCGTGGTTCGGGGTGACCCGGTGCAGGCTCTGCCTCCGGCAGACTCTATTAGGCAACCTAGGAGGGCCGGGGAGTATGCGGGAGGGGCTCACAGAATTGGGCTGCTTCGGAAGCGGGAGGCCGGGAGGGCTGTTTGTGCTCTCTCGGGGGAGAGTGCCCGTCTCCCTGTAAAGCCAGAGCCCCGAATTCCACCTGGGGGTGCCCCAGACCGGCAGGTGAGTAGAGTGAAAGCCTGGCGGTTTGACCCAGAGAGGCCAACCCCTCAACAGGCCTTGAGCCTATGGACGAAGGTAGGGCTGTGGCTACGGCCACATGAAAGTACGCCCTACCACATGTTTGAACAGGTGGCTTGCTACCTGTTGTTAAATTCACTACCCCAGCGCTTCACCCAGCCGGTTTGGGGTAAAGATTTCATAAATATGGCGGAGCTCATTGAGCTCGTAGAACAACAAAGGGGGGCCTCCCGACCTGGGAGAGCTGAGCCGCCCCTGGGCCGACCTCGACCGGAGTACGTCCCAAACCCTAGCCTCCCTCTGTACAACCCAGAGCTTGCACCGATGTCCCCGGCGCCGCGGGCGCACGAACCGTTTGGGAATAAGGTGGGATGCAGGAGGAGGGGGAGGAGGGGTTGGTGTGCTCTGTCAAACCCGTTGACGGTCCCGCATACAGACAGGCTGATCGTTAACGGGTATAAAACATCTGTGTTGTTAGATACCGGCAGCAACATATCCATTGTTGCCCGCCGTTTTGTGCTACCGCAACAGTGGGTAAAACATAAGACTGGTATAACCTGTGTCCACGGAGACATCCGCTGGTACAGGACCGCCATTTGTGTCATCAGCTACAGAGGTTCAGTTCGTAAGTTAACCATGGCTGTCCATCCTGGGCCTCCCCACCCGGTGATACTAGGGCGGGACTGGTCTGAAATAAACAGCAGTGAATCACATACCACTCCTGGGGATAACTTGGGCCTAGTTATAGACGGGGATGAGCCGTCTCAAGCTGCCTCCACGCCGTGTAATCAGCCGGCAGAGAGAGATGAAGCAGTCGGCCTGAGTGACGTGGCTACTCCCGGGCCGTCGCGTGCCAATACGTCATCCACCAGGGCCGCAGCGGAGCGGGAGGACACCACGCCCCTTGAGGTCGGCACCGACCCTCTCTCCCTTTTAAGGTTTCAATTTAGAGAGACGCCGGCTTCCTTTAAAAGGGAGCAGTGGAGTGACGACTCCCTGAAACATGCAAAAAATGCAGTAGTCCTTGTTAACGGCCAACGCACCAACCAGTCCATGCCACAGGGTCCTCACTTTGTGTTGGAAAATGACCTTATATATCGGGTAGCGTTGCATGATGGGCAGGAGAGAAAGCAACTGCTAATCCCACGGACCTACCGGCGGCAGGTCTGTGAGTTAGCACACGCCCATCTCCTAGGTGGCCACTTGGGCACCGAAAAAACCCTGGAGCGGATTAAGCTCCGTTTTTACTGGCCGGGAGTCAATGAGGAGGTTCGTCGCTTTTGCACTTCCTGTCCGGAGTGTCAACTGCGACAAATTCCAAGAAGGGACCGTGCTCCTCTCATTCCCATGATTGATGTTCCCTTCCAGAGAATTGGGGTCGATATAGTCGGACCTCTAGAGCCCTCAGCCCGAGGACACAAGTACATCCTAGTCCTCGTGGACTATGCTACGAAATACCCCGAAGCTGTTCCCTTGCGCTCAGCTACTTCTAAAGCAATCACACGGGAGTTACTAGGGGTCTTTTCGCGCGTAGGTATCCCCAAGGAAGTCTTGACAGACCAGGGGACACCTTTCACCTCGGAGACGTTCAAGGAGACTGCCAAGTTACTGAGAATAAAGCATTTAAAGACCACGGTGTACCATCCTCAAACCGACGGTTTAGTCGAGAGGTTTAATCAGACTCTCAAACAGATGCTACGTAAGGTGGTCAGCGAGGATGGACGGAACTGGGATCAGCTCCTCCCCCTCGTCCTTTTTGCCTATCGGGAAGTCCCTCAAGCCTCCACGGAGTTCTCCCCTTTTGAATTACTGTATGGGCGACAACCCCGGGGCATATTGGATATTTTAAAAGAAGGATGGGAAGAAGAGGCTCTTCCCTCGACAAACATATTAGAGTATATCGCGCAGTTACGCGATAGATTTGGAAAGATACGGCCCCTCCTTAAAAGTCACATGGAAGAGGCTCAGACAACACAGGCCCGTTATTATAACCGTGGCACGTCACTCCAGGAGTTCCGCCCGGGGGATCGAGTCATGGTCCTAGTGCCTACCTCTCACTCGAATTTGCTCGCCCATTGGCAAGGCCCCTATGAAGTTAAGGAGAGGAAGGGACTGGTCGACTATTTGGTGAGTCAGCCGAATCGTCGGCCAAAGGAGCGGGTTTATCATGTGAATCTGCTGAAACCGTGGAAGGACAGGGATCCCGATCCCTCCTCCGGCCAGCCCCGCTCGCTCTTCGCTCACAGCCCCAGCCTTAACTTCGGGGTGGACTTGAGTCCCCGACAACGGCTGGAGCTGGATGCAGTTATCCGGGCTGTTCAGGAGGTGGTCAGTGAACACCCCGGACGGACCTCTCTGGTTGAGCATAATATTGTGACAGAGCCGGGGTTGTTGTCCGAGAACGCCCGTATCGTCTTCCCGAGGCAAAAAGGGCTGAAGTGGAGCTTGAAATCAAGCGCATGCTGGAACTAGGAGTAATTGAGGAAAGTTATAGTCCCTGGTCCAGTCCCATTGTGCTCGTCGGTAAGCCGGACGGGAGTTGGAGGTTTTGCAATGACTTCCGCCGGCTTAATCAAGTCTCCCAATTTGATGCCTATCCAATGCCACGAGTGGATGATCTCCTCGAGAGACTTGGGCAGGCTCGATATTTGACCACGCTTGACATGACGAAAGGGTACTGGCAGGTTCCTTTAACGGCCTCCGCGAAGGAAAAAACGGCGTTTAGTACCCCTAGCGGACACTGGCAGTATCGTGTCCTTCCATTTGGGTTACACGGGGCCCCTGCGACCTTCCAGCGTCTGGTGGACAAAGTGCTCCGACCTCATAACTCATACAGTGCTGCCTACCTGGATGACGTGGTCATCTATTCCGGCACATGGAAGGAACACCTACAGCAGGTCCAAGCGGTATTGCGGACACTCGGTGAGGCCGGGCTCAGGATTAATCCCAAGAAATGTTTCTTCGGATTAACCGAAGCCAAGTATTTAGGCTACCTGGTGGGTCAGGGTACCGTGAGGCCACAGTGCTCCAAAGTAGACGCCATTTTGAAATGGCCCCGTCCGCGAACCAAGCGGCAGGTCCAAGCCTTTCTCGGGTTAGCGGGGTACTACCGCCGGTTTGTACCTCGGTTCTCAGAGAGAGCGGCGCCCTTGACTGATTTAACAAGGAAGAGGGCCCCGAACATTGTGGTATGGACTGAGAAAACAGGCGCTGCATTTAGTGACTTGAAACAGGCCCTTATGTCTGCACCTATCTTGATGGCACCCAACTTTTCCTTGCCTTTCATTCTCCAGACGGACGCTTCGGACACAGGCTTGGGAGCAGTGCTGAGCCAAAGCGTCGATGGTGTGGAACACCCCATCATGTACCTGAGCCGGAAACTGTTGGACCGGGAGACCAGGTATGCAGCGGTGGAAAGGGAAGCCTTGGCGATTAAGTGGGCGATAACTCAGCTGAGGTACTACCTGTTGGGCCGGGAGTTCACCCTTGTCACGGACCATGCACCCCTACAGTGGATGGCCCTGCACAAGGAGTCGAATCCGCGGGTCACCAGGTGGTTTCTTGACCTACAGCCGTACAAGTTTTCGCTCATTCATCGTCGTGGCTCTCTCCATGCCAACGCTGATACTCTTTCCCGGGTTCACGACCTCTCGGTTAGGGTCGCCCGACCCGACGGGTCTGGGCTAAGGGGGGGGCCTTGTCACACACGTGCGCATGGGAGGCAGCTAAAGGGCTTGAGGGACGGCAGTTCTGAGACATACCGGGAGGTGGCAGAGTGCACTGACTCTTTTTCTCTCTTGCCTGCAGACCGTTCCCGGGAGATTCCACCTGGCTCTCGTGACATTTCCGGGACAGAGCCAATGGAAGGGGACCTGAATGGCTCCGACCCCCCTGACGTCATGTCCGGGCTCGGTCCAATGGAGAACGAACACATCCCTGATCCTTATGACCTCACTTCCTGTCTTCCCCTTTAAAACCCTGCCCTCTTTCCTAATTCCTCAGTCTGGTTTTGGACTCGTTTGTATGCACTTCAGTGCTATTATTATTCACTTCAGCTTTGCAGCCAAGGATTTCGAGATTATACGGGTGGCTGCCCCAAACCTTTATCAGAGTATGTCTGATTCTTTTACAATATATATATATATATATATATATATATATATATATATATATATAGTGGCAAAGGCGCTATATCGGCATCGACCCGACACAGACTGACGCCAGAGGCATGTGCAACGATAAACAAAGGTTTTATTTTGTCTTCAGCCATGAGGCACGTCTTCCCCGTGTCCCACAGGCCCTACACAGTCCCCAAAACCACACCAAACAAAAAACACCCAAAAACACTCACTCTTCCTCCTCCTTAACAGATTTAGATTGGGTTTTTTCCTATAATTTGCTTGAACATTCCAGTTGATTTTGCAACTTCTGTCCGAGCGCCAAGTATTATAGTTCACTTGCAGCAGCGATTTATTCACGCTAATCCAAGACCCTCCTAGTGGGTCGAAGGGAGGGTGAAGTGGGACGTCAGGAGTGGGGAGCTGAGCGGGGCCCTCCTCACTCATGTGCCAGCCTTGAACGTACCTTGCGTCTGCTGAGCTAGCAAACAAGAGAACTACTTAACGGATTTTGATTGGGTTTTTTTTCTATAATTTGCTTGAGCATTCCGGTTGATTTCACGACTTCTCTCATTGCACTAAGTATCACAGATCGCTTGCAGTACTGATTTATTTGCGCAAATCCAAGACAGCAGCTGTGTGCTGGGGGGGCGGAACCCTCCTCACTCCATTCGAGTCGCTCTTCCTCTGGCCACGTTTTGGGGGTGTTCCTTGCTTCTACTTAGCTAGCAATACCGGTTTGTTTATTTAGTTTTAAAGTTTGTCTTGTTTCACTACTACGTGGGCGGAGCCGTAGGGGACAGCTAGTTTACCTATAAAGTAACAAATTAGTAACACATATCTAGTACAATTTTCATTTTAGACAGCCCAAAAGTCTGTCTATACATGACATATTTATCCTGGACACATTCTGATACATTGAAGCTGTACTCTGAACACATGCTCACAAACTAAGAAGATAGTGGTAGAGTAAACAATACATTTATAATTAAGTAAATAAATTGTCTTATTAGTGAAGTTTAATATTTGTACAATGTCAATGATGTACATGCCTAATAATAGACTCAACAATAAAAATCAAACATCAAATAAATAAGAACATCTACAAGCTTTCTCTCACACAGCATTCATATCACTAGGTATAATCATCCTTAAAAATGTGCGTGGAAAGGGTGAGAAAAATACTGTAAGCAGCTCACATTCCTGTATGATTTATAGGACACAAATGCATAAGACATCAGCCCTAACGTCACTGAACTATGTACTACTTTCATTAAAGAGAATGAAGTTAAACCAAGTAATAAAAACATTCATTTCTTACAACAATCAGAGATCTGTTTTACTCGTACATTAAAAGTATAATGATTCTTCTGTTTAAGCAGCATTTAGTTATAAACACCATATGACTATCATACGACAGCCAACAATGTTGACAATATTTACTCCAACATGCAGTCCAATTGCATATTTTCATATTATTCTATGCAGGATTGCTATTACATCTAGCCTTCCTTAGAAGGCTGGCATCCTTCAACATCTGCAATAAGATGCTGCAGATGTTCTATCAGACGGTTGTGGAGAGCGTTGGGGAGGCAGCATTAAGAAGAAGGACGCCTCACGCCTGGACAAACTGGTGAGGAAGGCAGGCTCTATTGTTGGCATGGAGCTGGACAGTTTGACATCTGTGGCAGAGCAACAGGCGCTGAGGAGGCTCCTATCAATTATGGAGAATCCACTGCATCCACTAAACAGGATCATCTTCAGACAGAGGAGCAGCTTCAGTGACAGACTGCTGTCACCGTCCTGCTCCTCTGACAGACTGAGAAGATCGTAAGCCCCCGCCAAACACACTATGTGACTCTTCAATTCCACCCGGGGGGGTAAACGTTAACATTATTCAAAGTTATTGTCTGTTTTTGCCTGCATTTTTATTACTCTTTAATTTAATATTGTTTTTTTGTAGGAGTATGCTGCTGCTGGAATATGTGAATTTCCCCTTGGGATTAATAAAGTATCTATCTATCTATCTATCAAGTTCATCAAAAAGGTAGACTGTCCAATAAAGCTAACCAATTTTTTTTTGAATGGAGGAAACCAAATGTGCTACAAATAAATATGGGCTTGGGGCAATGTCATAACATCATATACACTTTGTACAACAACCTTGAAATCATCATTTTGTTGTGGCCTGTTAGGAAATGATCTCTCATAAAACTATAGCACTACTCTGAATTATATCACAACACTATCATTTCTAACAGGGCTATGAGCAACTCTACAGACAGAGCTAAAAGCTGTCACAGAAGGCAAACAAAAACAAATAGAAATATTGAGATTTCTGAAGTAAACATAAGAAGAAATAATGAATCCGAAATCTTTATCACTGCGGTGGGCTGGCGTCCTGCCCGGGGTTTGTTTGCTGCCTTCCGTTCTGTATTGGCTGGGTTTGGCTCCAGCAGACCCCCCCCGTGACCCTATAGTTAGGATATAGTGGGTTGGATAATGGATGGAAATCTTTATCATAACACCACTTACGTCTTAACCTGTCAACAGCAAATGTCTCGAACTCGGCAAGGGAAATATTTTCAGTTGGTGGCTGTCCATAGAACTGCAAGCTATGTGGATACATATCGGCCTGACGATCTCCATTCAGACGTGAAATCCTCTGTTTTCTGAAAAACTGCATGATGTCTCTTTTAGAAAAGGAAATATCCCTCAAAAACACTGAAAAATAAAAATCAATAATAAAGGGATCATCATTTTGCTTTAGTGAGTAAATTAATGTATCAGTTCAAGTATATCATCATGCACACACACAGTGCAATGGGATTCTTACTTATTATTATTAGTAAAGTTTCATTTATTCAAACCTATTCTTATCAAATTTTTGATAATAAGGCAATTAAACAATTACAATAACATAAAAGTACATGATTTAAAAGCTTTGGGGTCACTGGGTGACTAAACATGGTTGAAGGAAAACTGAATGGAGAAATGTACAGAGATAGCCTTAATGAACACCTGCTGGAGAGTGCTATGGACCTCAGACTGGGCTGAAGGTTCACCTTCAAACAGGAAAAAGACATCACAGGTGTGGCTTAGGGACAATTCTGGGAATGTTCTTGAGTTGTCCATCCAGAGCCCAGACTTGAACACAATCGAACACCGCTGGAGAAAATTGCTGTCCACCAATGTTTCCATTCAACCATACAGAGTTTGAGAGAATCGCAGAAAAGAATAGCAGAAAATAGACAAATCTCAGTGTGCGAAGTTTGTCATGTCACACCCAAGACGACTTCAGGCTGTAATCACTTCCAAAGGGGCTTCAACTAAGTACCAATTAAGGGTTATTAGAACATTAGAAGAATCTAGATGAGAACAGGCCATTCAGCCCAACAAAGCTTGCCAGTCCTATCCACTTATTTCTTCCAAACAAACATCAAGTCGAGTTTTGAAAGTCCCTAAAGTCTTACGGTCTACCACACTACTTGGTCACTTATTCCAAGTTCTTTGTGTAAAGAAAATCAATCAATTACAGATACTCCTGATCTCAACTCATTATGTGCATAAAGCACATGTAATTGATTGATTGATTGATTGTAATCTGTGTGCCGCCAATCTGTGGGGGCCAGAATTCTGGCTGGGTTGTATGGGATCAAATCTTTATTTCACTCAATGACATGCAAATCAATTTATAACTTTGATGTAACTTGGATTTTTGGTTGATATTCTGTCCCTCTCCATTAAAATGAAACTACCATAAAAATTAGAGACTGTTCATTTCTTTGTAAGTGAGCAAACTTACAAATTCAGCAGGGGATCAATTACTTATTTCCCCCACTGTACATTCAGAAAGTGAAATCAAATTAAATAGTGCCTTCAACAAGATACAGAATATAAAATTATCCTCATGAAAATCTGAATCTACAGCAACCTTCAAATGACTGCGTTGAAAAGACACACCTAAAATAATGTCATCCTTTCACATTCACCTACCATTAGGAATTGTATTTGCAACTATAAATGATTCTCCGTTTCAACAATTCACCAAATATTTCCACACTTTTATTAGGACCTAATAGATAATCTTAGGAGACTGTGGAAGATTGTGGGTTTGCTTCCCAATTCCTCACTGTGTGGATAGCGCTTTGAGTACTGAGAAAAGCGCTATATAAATGTAATGAATTATTATTATTAGATAGATAGATAGAGATAATTATTATTATTATTGAGTTATTTTTCTGTTTGCTATCCTACTGCTTTAAATTTAACCTGTAAATTCCTAAAATTATTTTTAAGCTGTTGTGTTTTGTTTCACCTCGATTATTTTTTTTTTTTTTCTTCAGCTTTGCATAAACCTATTTGTAACTTCATTTTAGAAAAAGTGATCTTAGGATTAATAGAAATACTATGTAAAAAATTCTTATTAACATTAACATTATTCAAAGTTATTGTCTGTGTGTATACCTGCTGGAGTATGTGAATTTCCCCTTGGGATTAATAAAGTATCTATCTATCTATCTATCATCACTCTGGATTAATTAATTATTGTATTTCAGTGCACTCTAATGATGTATGTTTTCCATTTTGAGTCCCCTTGGGTAAAATTGTCTGACAGATGTAGTATTGCATATTATTTAAAAAGCTCCAACTGTCAAAGCAGAAAGTCATTATTTTACTGTGAAGTTGTCCTGTAAAGAAGTCGAGGTTTGCATTGTGTTCGCACTCGCTGTGCTGGTATAAGTTATCTGTACAGTGGGTTAGAAACACCAATTTGCTACTAAGAGAGATTAAAGTTCTTTTGTGCGTGCTTTTTTTATAACTCTTCTATGTATAAATTAGCATTGGTACTTTTGTGTATATTACGCTAATACATTCCAAATGTATAGTCTTGTGTAATATTAGTTGTTTTAAAATTCGAGCTTAAAATAATTATTCAATTGAACTACTGACGAAAGCTACAGCTGATACATCTGTGATATCTGTATCCATTTTACTAAAAGGAAATTAGTAATCTCTAAAGCATTTACTTCAGAGATATCCGAAAAACTCAGGTAAGAAACTTAAAATACATAAACGTTTCCGTTTTCCCTTGAGCACAATGCCACATAAACAACAGACAAAATATTAACTTTTCACCATTTTTCCCAGGGTGCATAAAAGCATTAAAGACCCACCTCGGTATAAAAATATGACATGAAGCTAGATGCACAACGCGTTGTCCCACTGACTGCTTACCACCGCCGCGGCTGAGCACACTGACTGCACCGACCTTCCTCCCTGCAAAACCCGCCAACACGCGCATCCAACTGGCGCGCGAGGAAGTGACGGATTCGCTGTAAACCAATTGCGAAGCGCAATTGGAGTTTCTATGGTATCAGTGCCCGCCTCTGATATGCATTTTGTTTCAGGAAGTCAATGGGAAAGATAAGTGAAGGAAGTGTGCACGTCAGTCATTTGTACTTAGCCAATCATGTAGAGGAATGTCCTAAAAGCCAATAGTAATTGGTGAAAAACTATTGATTGGCGTGTTGCCCGTCCGTACTAAAAAGCCTCCTGTTCCTATGTGTTTAAAGCCGCTCACTAAGGTCGGACAATGTTGATCAGAGATCATAACACTGATTCTGTTATCGTAGACCTAGATTATAAACATACTCAATTTTCTAAACTCGTTTATCCGGGGCAGTTTAGCGGGGAAGCTGGAGCCTAGCACAACAATTATCATCGTACGCAAGGCAGAAATGATCCCTTTAAAGGACGCCAGACTATAGCAGGTTGAACGCACTTTTAAATCATGTGTTAAGCATTAAACGGTTGAAATAATCATTTGAAAGCAGCTGACTAAGCAAGTGTAACGGTATTGCAATATATTAAACACTAAGTGAACTGAGACTTTATTTTTCGTTCGTCCCACTTTCTTCAGTACTTCGTTGTCGATAAAAAGATAAAAAGACAAGGAAGGCACCAGCCCATTAGGAGGCGTTAGGAGTTTGTGGGACCCAGTCAGTGTGGCGTTAGGCTTCGTACTTCAAACCCTGAAACTTACACTGGATGACCATAAGCAAGTCGCTTCACCTGCCTGTGCTCCCACCGGGACAGCAAAATAAGTGAACATCACATGTTATAAGTCACACCAAGTAATAATAATTGGCATTTAATTAAATGGTATGGGGTGAATGTGTGCATGGGAAAGTGTGATGGATTGGGCTCCTCCATTCCAGGTCAAGTGGAAAGGTAAGATGACCCAAATCCTGAGTAACAGGTATCTATCTATCATGAATGTTTGACTAGGATCCATCCTCTGGGCTCCAGACAAGTAAGCGAAATTACTGCCTGATTCAGCATCTTTTCACATTTCAGAGGGATGTCAGTCAGATATGAAGTGATCTGACTCCAGGTATCTCATGAGTAAGTCCCGCCCTTTCCAAGAATAAGCGATATAAAACCAACAAACAGGCACCAGAAGGAGTCAGTCATTACTTTTACCTCAATAGCACCCATGATTGCTCTTTATTTCTGATCTTTTTGCCCACAAAACCACCTCTAGCATTAAATGGGGGGCTTGCTGGTTCCTCAACACTCCTTTGGCTCCTAAGGCTTATTTTATGACACTTTCTATCTATAGGTCTAGGTTAGGTTGGGTCAGGTAGACTTTATTATTATTATTTGTTTACAGCAGGAAAGTACTAAAACAGAAGACTTTGTAACAGAGATCCAATAGATAAACACGGATGCAATATTTGACAATTAATTGTATTGCATAAACACACACTCAAGCGCAACGCAAAGAAGAATAATTACTTTCAACAGTACACACAATAATAGTACAGAATTTAACATTTAGCAGCATTTCTACAAGTAACAGAATTTAAAATACTTATAGCTTTGGGAATGCAAGAGTTCTTAAACCTGTTGCTCTTTACCTTTGGAGACCTAAATCTGCAGCCTGATGGCAACAGCTGCAATTTAGAGCAAAGACGATGGCTACTGTCTGACAGAACTGAATTGGCTTTCTTTCTAACCTGTTTGAAATACCGTACATTTCAGTGATACAGGTCTGCTGTGAATCAATAATTTTACTTCAAGTTTTTATAATGTTTTTAAGATGATTTATATTCTTATTGCTGAGGTTGTCAAACCAACAGATAAATGCAAATATAACATTGGATTCAATAAAGGACTTATAAAAAAGTGTCATTATGGTTTTGTCTATTTTAAAACTGTTTCATTTCCTAAGAAAGAAAAGTTGTGACTGCCCTTTATTACAGATTTACACTGCGTTAAGATCAAAGTTATGTTTGTTATCAATGATTGTTCCCAGATATTTGTATTGCTGTACCATCTCCACTGTCTCCCCTTTAATTATCTATCTATCTATCTATCTATCTATCTATCTATCTATCTATCTATCTATCTATCTATCTATCTATCTATCTATCTATCTATCATATAGTGCCTTTCATTATCTATCTATCTATCTTATAGATCATATAGTGCCTTCCATATCCTATCTATCATATATTACCTTTCTGATCTACCCACCTATCTGTCTCTCTCACTATCAATCTATCAGATGATCTATTAAATCTTCTGCAGTCCTTACTTTTATGTGATAATACTACTACTACTACTATTAACTCTTAGTAACTGATAATATCCCAAAGAATTTTACAGGTACATTACAATTGTTTCCATATTACATGAACTGGAGTCCAGGCTGGTAAAGCAACTGAGTTAAAGTTAGATGGTGAGTCATAGCCACCACATCACAGGTTCAACGAAAAATTCCCATAGCTGACTAAGTGGCACTGTGAGGAATTCTCCTATAATATGGTGAGGCTCAGATTAGTGGAAGGTAAACATTAACAAGGAGGTCTGTAAGCCAGCAGCAGGGTCTTTAAAAGCATTCAGAAATGGAAAGAAGGCGATGTCTTCTAGCCAATTTTATGCAATCATGCCTTTTGGCATACGTCATCCCTCATGAGGCAGGATGTCTTGCCAATTGCAGACTGTTATGTATTCCTTGTGAGGAAAACCACTGAGGGAGCTGAAGTAAAGCTGCCATGAGTTAACCACATCCAGTGACACTGACCATGTCATGTAGCTTGTCTATTCTAAATGTTTCTCAGCTGTGTTAAACTGCACACAAAGTACAAAGTATAATGCTCACCATGAAAGGTGATATATAAAAAACTACACTGAGTAAGATAAAGAAGCAAGGCATAAAGCCACCGTGGTCCTTATGACAAATATTATACTGCTGCACTTAAACAATGTGCTTATTTGCTTTTATATAAATACATATCTTTATTTGGAAAGATTTTGCTTTGGCTTTGCCTTTGTTAGGCTTTTTCGGCCACTCTTCATAGAAGGCCATTTTTAAATATGTTGGAAATATTTTGAATTTTAAAAGCCAGAGCCACCTTTAGGTATAAGTAAGGTGAATCCAGCCTGTGGAGTTTGGGGTCAGATGGCTTGGGATAGGCCTTGTTTGTGAATGTTTTTAGATGCCTTCACCCTCTTAACCATGGCTGTGGACTCAAATCCTAAGAGAAAGAAAGATAAAGTGAGAGAAGCATGCAGTACATCTCTTTATTTGCGCCAGGGATTGTGAGCAAGCTAACCTTCACCTTAGTAATTTCTGATGTCCCTGTAACCTTGAGCTGCCCATTCCTCTTTAATGGTTGGTTGTGTTATGCTGCAAGCCCAAATGTTTTCTTTTGGGATCATTTACCCTGTCGTGGCATAGAGGTTTGGTCAGAATGCTAGGCATCTCTGGTACCTGCTGGGTTGCCTCCCCTTTAGTTCTTCTGCCTTGAATGAAAAAGATTGGGACTAAATGAAAGGCCAATAAAAAGGAGTAGTCAATAGCAAACGGAAAATCAACAAAGAAAAGACAAAAATGCCAAAGATAAAACGTGTACCAAAAATCAAAGGCAAAAATACAAATGACTTAAAATCAATAATACAAAGTAAAGCACAAGCAATGTGAAGTCTTTGTTAATTATTGTAGTACCTCAAGGTCCAAAACCTGAGCAGAACACACTCTTCAGAGGGTATGTTTACAGAACGTTTTGTGAAATAAACCTTTTTATTTTATAAAGATTTGGTACTTGCTCATATTACTAGCCAGGGTTTGACAGTGACATCCCCCTCTAATGGGCATTATTGGAAGTGCGTTTGGAAATTATTGGGACTTACATGCTTTGGGACCCTTAAGAAAACAAATTGCACATTGGGAGAATGTCAATCATGTTAATACTAGTAAATAGACTAGTAAATAGATTCCAGTACCAATAGATTCCTTGACCTTCAAAACCCCATTTTGTAAAAGCCAAGGAATATTTGAAAAAAAAAAATATAAATAAAAATCATAAAGTTGATTGTGACACTAAGTGAGCAATAAATAATGCCTAAATAATTAGGGGGATTGTGGCCCTAGTGTTCTTGTCCTGGAGGTGCATTACATGCTTCCAACCAGATCAGAACTAACCAATTCTCTCTCTTTCTATCTTGTAATGGTGCCACTGTCTAGCATCCTTTTTTTTCATCTCCACAACATTGCTCATCTGCATTCTTTCTTCAGTGTGAAAGACACTGAAACACTAATTCATGCTTTCATCACCACCCGTCTGGACTATTGCAATGCATTGTTTTATGGCCTCCCGACTAAATATATCAATAGATTACAGTATGTTCAGAATTCTTCTGCTTGTTTACTTAGACACACTAAAATATCTGCTCACATCACTCCTGTCCTCTGTGATTTGCATCGGTTATCAGTTTCTTCAGGAATCAAATATAAAATTATTCTCATCACCTTTGAATTCCTTCATGGTTTAGCCCATCATCATCTGTCTGAACTACTGCTTCCTTACACTCCTGCCTGTGTATTAAGATCATCGGATGCTAACTTACTCACTGTACTTAAATACAGGTTAGTAGCGATGGGTGGCAGAGATCTCAGTGTGATGTCTCCTAAAATTTGGAATGCTCTTCCTCTCAGTCTTTGCATAGAAAAAATCTATTATTCATTTCAAACTCCTGTTAAAAACACATCTTTTCAATGAGTATTATTCGTTTTCTTGTATGTAACTTCTACTGTATTGTTAATGTGTTTTTGTTCAATTGTAAAGTGTTCTTGAGTGTATGAAAGGCGCTACATAAATAAAACTTATCTCTCTATTACAAAACAAAATCTCGAGACGAGACTATTGCGAAGAGATTTTTTCAAGTTCCGCCCTCCTCTCCACCATTTCTGGTTAATGGCCCACTCCCACGGTCCTCTCACCTCTCATTTGTATGAATGCTTTTGTCAGACACAGTTCCTATGCTCTCAGCTCTTATAAATTTTTATGTTTTCCTCACTTTAAGTTCCCAATAAAAATCTTATTGAAGAATTTCATCCAGAAGGGTTCAACAGAAGAAATGAGTACACAGGCAATCCTACCGCTGAGAAATGATGAAGTCAAAACGAATTAACACGAAAATCATTGATCAGTTACACAGCAAATTGGTTAAATGCATATCAATAGACTATGCTGAAACAGTTGTTGGTGATAGTGCGGAAGCTGAAAACATCAACTTACAATATCCCGTAGAATATCTACAACCATTATCACCGTCTGGTCTTCCACTGGCTGAAATACTGTTGAAAGAAGGATGTATTGTAATGTTATTGTGTAATTTATATCTGAGTGATGGGCTATGCAATAGGACAAGATTAATTGTATTCAAAATTGGTCGAACATTTCTGACATGTAAAATTTTAACAGGTGACAAGAAAGGTAATGGAGTACATCTACAGAGGATAACATTAGACACCAAAGGAGATCTTGATATGCCATTCGTATTAAAATGTGAACAGTTTCCGTTAGAATAACTTTTGCAAAGACAATTAACAAATCACTGGGACAAACATTCGAAAAAGTTGTTTTTTTTATTAAAGAGAAAGAAACGATATTCACTTACAGGCAGTTATATGTTTTGTTGTCACAATGTAAGTCTAAACACGGAATCAAAATTCAATGCATCCATCCATCCATTTTCCAACCCGCTGAATCCTAACACAGGGTCACGGGGAAAATTCAATGCAATATTGACGAAAAGTTAATTGAAAAAATCGTTTTTACTGAAGTTTTACAGTAAAAGTGTAAGTTTAAAAAATATTTGCGTGTTAATTTCAAAGCCACACAGAACAAAATCGTAAAGTAATCCCTCCTCTATTGCGGGGGTTGCGTTCCAGACACCCCCACCCCCACCCCACCCCCGCGAAAGGTGAAAATCCGCGAAGTAGAAACCATATGTTTATATGGTGTGACAGACGACCGGCTATGGACTCCGGTCATCACCCCCAGGCCGCTAGGAGGAGCCCTCCGGACAGCATATTTGCGCCCCGAGTTCCAGCAGGGCCTCATGGACTTTGTGGTGTTTTGACACAGCCCTGTTGGATACCTTGGGGGCCGCCAGGAGTCGCTGTAGGGGGGCTAGTGGGCTCTGGCATGCCCTATAACCCGGGAGTGCATCCCAGTCACGTGACTGGAAGAAGCGATGTGCTCCCGGGATGAAGAAAAGGACTTTGCCCTGACCCAGAAGGAAAACGGACTTGTGGGTTTGGCTTGGAGCCACTTCCGGGTCAGGGGCTATAAAAGGACTCTGGGTGAGCCCAGACATTTGAGCTGAGCTGGGAGGTAGGGTGGCGACGTGTCTGGGAGAGGAGGAGTATTGTTTATAGAGAGAATTGTGTTTAATGAGTGGGGAGTGGAGGGTGCTTTGTGCACAGTATAATATTATAATAAAGAATTATTATACTTTCACCTGGTCCGAAGAGTGGTACCTGAGGGTTCGAGAGGTGGACAACACGTCTATCTGCTACAATGGTTATTTTTATATTATCATGCTTGGGTCACAGATTTGCGCAGAAACACAGGAGGTTGTAGAGAGACAGGAACGTTATTCAAACACTACAAACAAACATTTGTCTATTTTTCAAAAGTTTAAACTGTGCTCCATGACAAGACAGAGATGACAGTTCCGTCTCACAATTAAAAGAATGCAAACATATCTTACTCTTCAAAGGAGTGCGCATCAGGAGCAGTGAATGTCAGAGAGATAGTCAGAAAAAAGCAAACAATTAGAAATCAATAGGGCTGTTTGGCTTTTAAGTATGAGAAGCACCGCCGGACAACGCAGCTGCTAGGAAGGGAGTAATGTAAAGGTAGCCTTTCAGCATTTTTTTAGATGAGCGTCCGTATCGTCTAGTGGTGCGAATAGCCCCCCCTGCTCACACCCCCACCGTCAGGAGCACAGAATGTCAGAGAGAGAGAGAGAGAGAGAGAGAGAGAGAGACAGAGGAAAACAAACAATTAAAAATCAATACGTGCCGTTCGAGCTTTTAAGTATGCGAAGCACCATGCAGGAAGCATATCGCTTGACAAAACAGCCACATTTAAGCCCAGCAAGGAAGAGAGCAATGTGAAGGTAATCTTTCAGTGTTTTTTGAGGAGTGGCCGTATCTTCTAGGGGTGCGAACAGCCCCTGTGCTCACAATATATTTGAGGAGTTTTATTTAATACATAATACGTGCTCTGATTGGGTAGCTTCTCAGCCATCTGCCAATAGCGTCCCTTGTATGAAATCAACTGGGCAAACCAACTGAGGAAGCATGTACTGTACCAGAAATTAAAAGACCCATTGTCCGCAGAAATCCGCGAACCAGCAAAAAATCTGCGATATATATTTAAATATGCTTACATATAAAATCCGTGATAGAGTGAAGCCGCGAGAGTCGAAGCGTGATATAGCGAGGGATTACTGTATTACACAACGAATATCTCTAACGCAACATGAAACATAATTTTCTTTCAATTTATTACGTTTTACTATTTTATACTATGGTTAATTACTCGCTGTAATGTAAAATACTTAGTTCTTTCATACATATGTAACAGTTCCCATGAAAATAACAATCTGTTTAAATTGTACATCCACTTCCCCATACACGAGCAGCAGATTCGCGAAGTGGCTAGTGCATAGCACACACCTGGGGGTTGGCCAGCGAAGCAAGAAGGGGGCAAAGCCCCATAGTTATTATTATTATTATTATTATCCTTCCAGGATACACAATAATATTACCCCAAACTCCAAAACAATACTAAGACTTGGCAAGAAGTGACCACAAGATAGTCCGAAGCTCATTTACTGTTATTTAGATAGTGATAGATAGTCATTATATAGATAGTAGTAGGCTTGGGACCAGAGAGAATGAGAGGGAACCCAGAGGTGATGCTCTGAGGAGGAATCATGGTGGGCAAGTGAGCAAGCCACTCAGGAAGACAGACACGGATTTCACAGCTGTTTAAGGCAGTCCCAGAGATTCCTTTATTTGTTTAGTGCTTTGTGTTCTCTCTGTATTCATTCCATTATTCAGTTATTTTTGTTTATCAGCTGGAATGTTTTTGTTGACCTTCTAAATTCTTTTTATTTGGGGGTGTAAAGGGCTGCCATCTAAATATATTTTATTAACATAACCAAGTTTGGAACTTTTTTGGGGCTGACACATTCAACAGTGGGAAGCTGAAATCCATTCTAAATAAACTGCAGCTGCGCAGAGCACGTGAATGTCTCAAGTGCAACTACGCCCTCCCCTACTGACCCATCTCTGCCAAAAAATGGCCTTGAAATGAAAATGTTTAAACCACACCTAGCAGAAGCAGACATTTGGAATAACAGCCATGTGTGTGCCAAGTGAACTTCAGACTGGCCATGTTAAATCATTTCTAGGTTTAGGGAGTGTATTATCTTGGAGTGAGTGGAGCTCACCAAATTCATAATGGAGTGTCCTGCTCTTGTGAACCCTTAGCTTAACACACACACAGACACTCTCCACTTAATTACTGATTATAAGTGATGCCTGCACAGTCTATCCATCCATCCATCCATCCTCTTATCACTAAGATAAGTAAGTCTATCACTTCTCAATTCCCCTCATAGAGTCTCACTAGCTTTCGAAAGAACAACACACAGGTGTTCCCAGTTATAACCTAGACCGAAAGGCTGCCTTGTTCCCTGAGGGTAACTTGAAGGAGTATTTCATGGCCTTTGGTGAGGAGGAACACAGGGAGACAGATAAAGACGTTGCAGAAAGAGAACAAGCCACTCTGTTCCAGGAGAGAACCATGACCTCAGATTTAGAAGTGCTAACTTTCATCTCAAACACGTCACACTCAGGTGTAACTCACACCACTGAGCACCTGAGGTCATAGTTTGTTGAGTTAAGATGAAAACATGATCTGAAAGGAGTAGAGATGCAGTCCTTAAATATCCAAACTGGATGCACTCCAACCTTAATTGGACCTTGATAAAACATAACATTCTTAAAGCTACTTAATCCAAATCAGGGTCATGGCGTGTCGGTGTCTATTCTGGCAGCTTTTGGGCTTAAAACAGGAATCAGTCTTGGGTGGATTGTCAGTCTGTTGCAGGGCCTACCTGCACACACACACCCACACTCTGTTATGAAATGCCTGACCTCTGAGATCCAAATCAGGCTTAATCTCCAAAACTTAGCCTCAGGCATAAAATGAAGCCTAGAAATCAGAATGAGTCCCATCCACAAACACTAGAAGCAGGCTAGGCCTAGCAAAAGGGATGGGCTTCTTAAGTCTTCAGAAGTCAAAAAAGCTCCAAAGGGAGAGAAACCCATATAAACCTCTGGCCCAAAATAACAAAAACAATATTCCTTTATATATTTAAACAAAGGGGAATTCACAAAACCAGGAGCAGAGCAAAAAATGACTCCCAAAACGTTTGCCATTGCCAAAGCAATACAAAACCAGTCCACAGTCCACCAGTAAAGTCAAAAACAGAAGAAAAATGCAGATGAAAACCTGAAAAATCTAACAAATGTTTCCATCCATCCATTTTCTAACTTGCTTATCCAGGGCAGGGTCACAGGAAAACTGAAGCCTACATCAGCAAGCATAGGGTGAAAGGCAGGAACAATCCTTGGACAGGGTGCCAGTCCATCACACAGTGAAAACTTAGACATGCATACACACTAGGGATACAAAAACAGTTCACCTAAGCTGCATGTGTTTGGACTGTGGGAGGAAACTGAAGCATCTGGAGGAAACCCACACGAACACAGAGATATATTTAATGAAAACCTTCTCCAGAAGTGCTCCTGGCCCCAGATTGGGTTGAAGATTCACCTTCCCTAAGCCCAAAAACATTGACAACACAGCAGTGGCTTAGGGACAACTCTGGGAATGTCCTTGAGTGGCCTAGCAAGAGTTAAACCCAATCGAACATCTCCGGAGAGACCAGAAAATAGGTGTTTACAGAGACTCCAACCAACCTGACACAGCTTGAGAAGATCTGCGGAGAAGAATGGCAGAAAATCCCCAAATCCAGGTGTGTGACGCTTGTCCAGTCAAACCTAAGAAGACTCTAGATCAGTGATTCTTAACCTTTTTTGAGTCACGGATCCCTTTAAGAATCTGAAAGCTATGGACCCCCTTCCCCAGAAATATTCACATAAACACAACTTTGCATCCAAGGAATATAATGTACTTTATTTATCAAGATTTGATTATCTCATACATATATGACATACACAAAGTATTATTAAACTTTAAAGTAAACTTATATGGTAACTTGTAAGTATAGGCTGTATGGTGACCGCTATTTTTCTCATGTGATGTTTCTCACCATTATTCTTCTTGCGTGTTATTTTTCTCCCGAGTAGGTAACTCACAAATTAGGCTTAGGCAAGATAAATACTTGCGAGAAAAATAACGTGAGAGACATAACACGCGAGAAAAATCACGTGACAAAGTTCACATGAGAAAAATCAACAGTACCGGCCTGTATAATACATATAAATGTTAATTTTTGGGCGGCACGGTGGCGCAATGGGTAGCGCTGCTGCCTCGCAGTTGGGAGACCTGGGGACCCGGGTTCGCTTCCCGAGCCCTCCCTGCGTGGAGTTTGCATGTTCTCCCCGTGTCTGCGTGGGTTTCCTTCAGGCACTCTGGTTTCCTCCCACAGTCCAAAGACATGCAGGTTAGGTGGATTGGCGATTCTAAATTGGCCCTAGTGTATGCTTGGTGTGTTTGTGTGTGTCCTGAGGTGGGTTGGCTCCATGCCCGGGATTGGTTCCTGCCTTGTGCCCTGTGTTGGCTGGGATTGGCTCCAGCAGACCCCCGTGACCCTGTGTTCGGATTCAGCGGGTTGGAAGATGGATGTTAATTTTTATCTGACCCTCACAAATCCCCTGAAACCTATCCATAGACCCCCTAGGGGTCCACGGACCTCAGGTTAAGAACTCCTGCTCTAGACTGTCATTGCAGGCAAAAGGTTTTCACCTAACTACTGAGTAAAGGATCTGAATACCTGTGTCAATGTGATATTGCAGTTTTACATCTTTAATACTAGGGGGCTTTGCCCCCTGCTCGCTTTGCTCGCCAACCCCCCTGGCCTGCGCTATGCGCCAGTCACTTCGCGTCTCTGGTGCTCAAACACTACTTTTCCCTGATGGCAACATGAATTAGATGATCTACAAGTCTCCAACTTAAAGTTTAAATCGGAACACTATATTCAATCTCTTTTCACTGTTCCGTTATTTCACCGAGTAATAATTTCCATTTGTCTGCACTATTGCGATCTTTACTATCATTTTTTGGAAACTTTTGAAGTTTAGCACTTTCATTATCTCTAACCTGCTCTGCATGTGTATCGCTCCAACGTTTTTGAATTCGTTACGACGTTCTACTTTGTCAACTACTCTTTGTCTTTTACTTCTGGCCGCGGGTGTGGTTAAATCTCTTGGCACAAAGTTTCGTCTCGCGGGACGTGAAAGTATCTCTTTGAAAAAGTCACGTCTCGTCCCAGGCTAAAAAGTCTCGTCTCATCCCAGGATTTTTTTTATTATAATAGAGAGACATTTGCAAAAATTCCTAAAACCCTGGTTTTGCTTTATCATTCTTTGGAATTGAGTGTTGCCTGATAAGAAAAAAAGATGAAATGATTTTAGCATAAGGCTACAGCATAACAAAATGTGAAGAAAGTGAAGAGGTTTGAATACTTTCAGAATCCATGATAGTGTCACATACATGTGTTTCGGGGACAGTTGAAGGGCTCTGGTGGTTTTAATTCTCTCCTGGACCAGGGCTTGGCACTGTTGCCTAATGCTTTTTCTCCTCCTCCCTCTTCAGGACAGAAGCTTGACTCCTGTTGCACCTCTGACGGCCCTGTCAAATGACCTCCTGGAGCCGCCTTTTCCTGTTCGTCCTACACCACATCATGGCAGTCTGATCTCAGAACCCTGACTGGAAGACAATTACTCACTGCTATTTGTTTTCTTGTTGTTTTTCAATTATACAGGGATCATGAAAGTGCCCCAACCCTTTATGCTTTGTCTTTGTATTTCTTACGTTATGTACAGTATAGAGGTGTGCATACCATTTTTTATTTCTTCAACTGCTTCACGTCCCTAAGGGTCTAATGTTGTTAAGGTTAATTATAATGAGCAGGTTTATTTGAAGCCCTGAAGCCTCATGCAGTACATACAAATTCACAGGGGATTTTTTGTATCTGTTTAATTTAAAGTGGCGGCGGGGTGGGGTGGAGATTAATATCCGGCTAATAGCAAGTTTGTCTGATTGCCTAGGGTTTAATTACCACTTACTTAAACCGTCTAATGCTGAGCCATTGGCGTACAGTAGGTCACCCTATTAAGAGCTGACATTTGTCACCTTGCAGTGACTCATCAGAAACACAAAGGTTTCATTTATCTCAGGGTTTTATCAGTACTGCTGTACAAATGATGGCAGAAGCACTAGTAACAAATTAGTGAAGCTTACATTAGTAAATGAGTATTTGTTGCTATAACTATGCATGAGTAAAGAGAAACAGATTGTGATGAAATATATGACTCCAACACAACAAAAAAGAGTTGGGGACCCATCCCCGTATAATGTCCAAAGGACAATGAAGAAAAAAGACCAGAAATTAGGATCAAAATAATGTTTAGGAATTGACAAAGTACATGGGAAAGAATGGCATTGATATACAGGAAAAAAATGGCGGACGGAAGTGAGTTGGCAGGAGATGACGTCATGGCTGTCAGACAGAAGTGACATCATCTTTAGAAGCCAGAAGTGATGTGGAGTCAGAAGTAATGTCGTCGGGGTGGAGCCAGAAGTGACATTATGACGAGGGCGCCGGAAGTGACGTTGTCTTTGGGAATCAGAGGAGGACATGACATTTGGTTGCCATCTTGGGAACCTGGAAGTACTGGAGGTATTTTATATTTCTTCTTTTTGTCTGATTAGAGTGAGAGAGAGGTGTTATTACCGTGTATCAACCCCTTGTCTCGTGATATTTCACTCACCTCCAGGCTTGTTGACTGCCTCCTAATCGCATGTGTGGAACAAGATCAAAAAGCAGCCAGGGCAGTCCTGAAATGTTCAGTTTATGCCTACCAAGTACTGACCCAAATGTTTATTATGCATTCATCCATTCATTCACCTTCCTAACCTGCTTATCAAGGGTAGGGTTGTGGGGCAGCTGGAGCCTATCCCAGTTTAACATAATTAAATTTGGGAAGCATGATTCTAATTGTTGTGTTTATGCACTATGAGATTTGTATTTTCTTGTCTCCCATGGACTAGTGACAGTAGAAGCTAACAAAAACAATACTTCTAGATGACATAGTATACTACTGGAACATGTGTAAAAACATCTGCACTGTGTCCTGGGGAATTATCAATAAGAGACTCCCATCAATCTAAAAGATAAGGGCTGTTGATACCTTTTGTGTGTTCTTCTGATGAGTGGTCCATGGTGCAAGTGCAGGTTTAAAATAAATAGTCGCGTCCCGAGAGTGTGCAGATAGATAGATAGATAGATAGATAGATAGATAGATAGATAGATAGATAGATAGATAGATAGATAGATAGATAGATAGATAGATAGATAGGATATGGAAGGCACTATATGATAGCTAGCTAGCAATATGGCAATGCCATAAAGGAGTGGTTCTCAAACAGTGCGCCACACACTTAATGGACATTATGGAGTAATTATAAACACCTTCCTCCTCACTCTTTTGCAGAGAAAAACTGAAAGGGCAACGAAACTACTCTCCCCCACCACCTCCCTGACATGCAGAAACACTCCAAAGGGGGCACACCTTCATAGTTGTTTTTTATTTTTGTGTCCTCTTTTTTGGCTCAAGAAATATGGTAATCCTAAGCGTTTTTCTCGTGTTTTACTGCTAGACCAGAATGCTCCTAAACAGTTTAAAGTTATTTCCCATTACTGTCAATGACAATATTCATAACTAAACGTTTTAGCAGGGTGCGGTTTAGAAACTCCTGCATGCAGCAGTTTTCAAGTGTTTTCTGCCAGCAGCTTGTTCCACTGAAATCAATGATAACGCTCATAAAACACTGGCAAAAGAAAATAAAGAATGTTCTGGAAGCATTGTCACAGAAAGTCAATGCCTCTTCTTGGGTGAGCCAGGAGTGAAGCAGCTCTGTGAAAACTAAACAAAAAAAAAAAATACCAGTGTTATCTTGTATGCGAGTGCTGACAGAATGTACACTGGATGTAACATTTTTGAACACCTAACCAGGGGTTAAGTAGCAGAGGAGCAGTAAGTTTTAAGAGGACTCATACTTCTAGCCTCAATGAAACTGAAGTCACTGAGACATTTCTACTGCTTACGCAGGAAACCCTGAGATGGTGGTCATCAGAATCACTGACAGAGAGGTCAATCAATGCAACGTCCTTGTTCACCTCACACCAGAGATGTCACCTTACACAAAGAGGCCATTTTGTGAAGATGCCTATTTACATTATCTATCTATCTATCTATCTATTGATCATATAGTGCCTTCCATATCCTATCTATCTATCTATCTATCTATCTATCTATCTATCTATCTATCTAACATATAGTGCCTTCCATATCCTATCTATCTATCTATTGATCATATAGTGCCTTCCATATCCTATCTATCTAGCTATCTATTGATCATATAGTGCCTTCCATATCCTATCTATCTATCTATCGATCTATCTATCATATAGTGCCTTCCATATCCTATCTATCTATCTATCTATTGATCATATAGTGCCTTCCATATCCTATCTATCTATCTATCTATCTATCTATCTATCTATCTATCTATCTATCTATCTAACATATAGTGCCTTCCATATCCTATCTATCTATCTATTGATCATATAGTGCCTTCCATATCCTATCTATCTATTGATCATATAGTGCCTTCCATATCCTATCTATCTATCTATCTATTGATCATATAGTGCCTTCCATATCCTATCTATCTATCTATCTATCTATCTATCTATCTATCTATCTATCATATAGTGCCTTCCATATCCTATCTATCTATCTATCTATTGATCATATAGTGCCTTCCATATCCTATCTATCTATCTATCTATTGATCATATAGTGCCTTCCATATCCTATCTATCTATCTATCTATCATATAGTGCCTTCCATATCCTATCTATCTATCTATCTATTGATCATATAGTGCCTTCCATATCCTATCTATCTATCTATCTATCTATCTATCTATCTATCTATCTATCTATCTATCTATCTATCTATCATATAGTGCCTTCCATATCCTATCTATCTATTGATCATATAGTGCCTTCCATATCCTATCTATCTATCTATCTATTGATCATATAGTGCCTTCCATATCCTATCTATCTATCTATCTATTGATCATATAGTGCCTTCCATATCCTATCTATCTATCTATCTATCTATCTATCTATCTATCTATCTATTCTATCTATCTATTATGTACTGCATTTTTAATATTGCCTAGTGACAAATCTTTCATATAGTGCCTTTAAAATCTATTAAGTATATAGTGTCTTTTCTATCTATCTGAATTTTCCCATGGGATAAATAAACTTTATTCTAATCTAATCTAATCCAGCTATTTATCTGTTTATCTGTCTGTTTTAGGTGCGAATGGGCGCCACAAACGGCAAGTCTGAATAGTGCCGGACAGAAATCCAACTAGTGCGACAATAGCAAGCAGTCCATTTAAGGATAGCGAACCACCTAAAAGTGATTCTGGAACTCGGCGCCGGCCCTACAATATGTTTAGTTCGCTTGAAAGTTTGCAGTGTGAAGGATACCTTCAAATTAATTTTCAAGTATTTTTAAATAGAGCTCAGGTTGTCAGATATGAAAAACTGAGCAGGGCTGAATACTGACCTGTATTGAGAAACGCGTCGAGATTCATACAGTCGTTGTCGTCATTTTCATATAAAGATTTTCTTTAAGTGAGGTTGTACTAGGGTGTTGGTTGAAATTAAAAACTAGTCGATTTGGCGGGAAAATCACGGTCTTGGCAACCGTGTGTGACGCCACGCCAAGGCGGGCAGCTGCCAAGGAAGCGAAATGACGTCGCTTCCTGTCGCGTCCTGTTTACCACCGGAAGCGCGGTGCGTTTATAGCAACCGCGAGAGGCGGCGATTAGCGTGTCGGGGAGCGTTACACGGAGGAGATGTGAAGCAGGGTTGCATGTTCTCACTTGGCGCAGGAAGGCCGCTTCCAGAAGGTGGGGTACGGCGAAAGGTGGTGAGGCCCGCAAGAAGCTAAATACCTACGCACTGATACAAGGAGAATTAGCTACGCGGACCCTGCTATTGAAGTAAAAGGAAAAACTGAGCGAAAGTTCGCCCGGGCGACCAGAGGCACGCCGTGTACCCACTGGGAACAGGGGCGTAGGATCTGCCATCGTCATGCTGGCGGGTGGCTGCAGGTGAGCTGTCGTCTCATTGATATGCTGGAGCAGTGAAGGGGGGTGGGAGTGCAGTCACGACCGATTGGGATGCACACCGCTGTGGCGTTGGCGGTGAGGAACGCCACGGAACCTCTGCCGCCTTGTCATGTTGAAGCCGAACTATTAGCTCCGTAAACCACCGCCCGACAGTTGACTGCCGTGGAAGATGTCTCAAAAACACTCTCATATTTCTTATGTGGTGGCTAATGAAAGACGTTCGAATTTGTTCTGAAACCTTTTTATATTTACATTGATGCTAGCTACCCTTAGTTACACGTCAGCGAGGATAGTACATATATACAGGAACGCAGTCGGTCAGGCGAGTTTTCAATCTTTAAGTATATCGCCATTATTAGCCTTTATCACATCACTGCAATTCACAAAGCAACCAAGACCACTATTATGTTAAGAAATCAACTGCCAATAGTAACTGATGTACTTTTATCCATACCTTGGTTTATGTTACGTTAAAGTAGAGGCTTTGAAACTGTGGCGGTGCACCTCACGTAAATAGATATGGGGCTGCGTAGTGGATGTCAACCCCTTGACGTGTGCACCCGAAACAAATAAAACTGATTATCGTCTTGTTTTTGTTTTCGTGCCATCTATTGAAATGGTGACTCGCAGCCATATATTCGCAGGACAGGAGGACACTTCATAGACTTGACATAACCAGGTGTGCAAAGCTTGTAGAGACTTACCCAAAAAAACACACAGCTAGAATTGCAGCCAAAGGGGCTTCCACAAAGTGCTGAATGAAGAGTCTGAATATATACATTTATTGTGTTCATAAGAGAACAACATATATTTCTATAGCACATTTTTATACACCAGAAGTGGCTCAAAGTGTGTTAAAAGGTATCAAAGAAATGGTTACAAATAAGGAAAATAAATACAAATTAAGAATAATGAATACATTACATACAAAAATAAGCTATACACGCATACATAAGATGAATAGGTAATTAATAGAGAAATAGAGTCGTTATTTTTAGAATGTTTTTTTTTTTTTTTTTTTAAATCAGATGATGACATCAAAATGCTAGGGAGGACCAAAAAAACATGAGTTATGAATGCTTTGAAATCACTGCAGTTTTTTAATTTGTCTGGTGCCTCCTGTCTCACCGATAAAAAGAAAACCCCCATATATATGATATGCTGTTTGACATGTCTTTATGTCAAGTTATGAAGGATGTCTAGCTTTTTGAGGTCTGTCCCAATAAGGGCCCTCTAGACCTAAATAAAAAGATTGACATTTTTTTGACTTTGTGCAGGAAATAATGATAAAGAGTAAACCAATAGGTGTCTTCAACAAAAATAATCAGAAGGGCTTTTGGTTGTGCACCAGTTGACCCCAGGGGTACATCCTGTAAGGCAGGGGAGCCCAACTCCAGTCCTGGAGGGCCGCAGTGGCTGCAGGTTTTCATTCTATCCCTTTTCTTAATTAGTGATGTGTTTTTGCTGCTAATTCACTTCTTTTGAATTCATTTTAATTAACTTGGTTTCTAAGAAATGTTTCCCTGAATTTAATTGTTCCTCTGAATTGCTTCATTTCTTTCCTTAAATGGCACCCAAATAGAACTGAAATGCTAAGTGAGTGAGCCAACAGAATACCAACTAAGTCAGGGTCTCAAACTCCAACCAATTGCTTAATGAGGTGCTGAGTCTTGTCGTTAATTAAACCCGTTCTATAATTCCATGGCTTGTTGCTGCTCTCATTGTGCAATAGCAGACATTTCCGAAATTGTGGATTTAACTTTTTTTAAAAAGAGCAGATCAGCATTCCTGAGACCTTCACCTTTATTTTCAGATATTGTATAATGGTCACAGTTTGCTGGCCCTGTTTTGGCTCATTTTGTATCTCATTATTGTTTGGCTGCTAATTAAGGAAAAAAACAATTGAGGGGTCTGAACCTTCAAGAGCAAGTCAAATAAATGAATTCAAAATAAATTAACAGCAAAAACAGGTCACTAATTAAGAAAAGGGTTAGAATGAAAACGTGCAGCCACTGGGGCCCTCCAGGACCGGAGTTGGTGACCTCTGCTGTAAGGGGATATGAGAAGTCAGTTACTCTTTTTAGCAAAAATCTGAAACAATGGAGATCGGTAATATAGTCACATTGAGTGTTGTACTATACTATTTTGAGTTTGCCGATCACAAATGATTGTATTTTTGATATTTATTTCTTTACTGGTGGTCCTTGCCCACTAAGAGTCTCTCCTAGAAAGTTAAAAATGGCAAATTTCAAGCATGTGGAGTATCATTTTGGCCAATTTCAAGGTTAGCAAATATGAGTATGATGTTATTTTTTGATACTTGATCTAGTCCTCTATGGACCTCTATTAGAGACTGGAAAATTACAATTTGCTATTGCAATTGATAATATTTAGATTTTAAACACTTAAATTGACACACACATTTTAATATTTTAAATATGTGATGCAACGATTCTTGTTTATTATGTACTTCTGTCTCATGAAGTAAATCGTCATATTTGATTTGAACACCCCAAAATAGGTCCGCTTACACAAATTCAGATTTTTTTCCTTCGCAGACACATATAGATAGATAGATACTTTATTAATCCCAAGGGGAAATTTATCCAGTTTGACTTACTAAAGAGGTCAATATAATTGAATAATCTTCAGTTTGTGGGACTGGTTGGGAATAAGTGTTTCAGGACAAGATGACAAAATTGGTCACGGCAAGTAGAGCTCAGAACAAAATACAAGCTTATTACAATTTCTAGGTTACAAAGCCTTTATTTTCTACTAGCTTTTGATTTCTATAACACACCACCAGATGCCTGTTTTTGTTTTTGATTAAACAGAGATGACTGGGTTGGTGCTCCAACATTTATCATTTGGACTTTCTTGTTCCTCACTTGACTATGTTCTTTATTTCACCTTATACAATTTCTTGTATTCAGAATTTTAGTTTTCGCATACCCCTTGGGGTTAGAGCGCAGCGTCGGCCATTGTACAGCGCCCCTGGAGCAATTGAAGGTTAAGGGTCTTGCTCAAGGGCCCAGCAGAGTAGGATCTCTTTTGGCGGTGACGAGGATTCGAACTGGCAACCTTTGGGATACCAGCACAGATCCTTAGCCTCAGAGCCACCACTCCACCCTAAACCATACAAGTCATTAAAAATAATGCAAGTCATATGCACGCTTGATACAGTTTTAACAAGTAGGAATAATTCCCTATCAAAGTGCTTAATACAATTGAAGGACAGGGAGAGCTGGGGCCTGTTGTACATACAAGGTCCAAACAAAAGTACCTGTGCCCATACACGTGGAAGCCTATCCAACGTGTTTGTTTATGGGATATTGGAAGAAAACTGGAATCACCAGGGAAGAACTCCACACTGACTACAATTGGGTGCTAAAGTTAGTGAGGATGTAGAGCTGGGCATTGAGTCACTGTGCTGACCACCTTCTCTAACATCCTTTTTTTTTTTTTTTTCTTTTTCCTCCCTAATTTCAGTTTTACAGCAGAATCCACAAAGTGCCTAAATCCAAGGGCCTGTAAGGATGATCTCATCACTTAGTTTAGAATGGATTTGTCTGTGAGACATAGTCATAGATTTACTCCTAACCACTGACACACTGGAATTGAGTGTCTGCTCTGGCAATGGGTATGTGTAAATGGTAATATTCTTGTACTTTTAATTTGAAAAGTACCTTTTGGACAAAATTTAAAATAATTTGAATAATTAAAATAGAATCAATGTCAAAGTGTTTCTAACTAGGATGAAATCCATTCATGTATTTTCTAAAAAACACTTTTTCCTTAGCAGGGATTTGCGAAAGCTGGAGCCTAATCCAGCAAGCCTGGGGCACAAGGCAGCAGCAACCCCTGGACAGGGTGCTAGGATGAAGTAGTGTGTTAAAATTTATTTGTTAATTATTTCATTCATGGTTGCAGGTTTTTTTTTTGTGTAGCAGTAGTTATATAACCAAAGACCCCTAACATTTTTAACTGAGTTTATTTAGTGGTCTTTCATTTGCACCTCCATCCATTCATCAATGTAATTAAATTGGCTTAAATTAATTTGAGGATCTCGAGGACTTGGGGCCTATCCTGGCTGCATTGTGCTTAAGGACTGTGCACTAGTCCACCAGTGGGTCATTTTGCACATTGTTGCCCTTCGCATACTGGTTCCATTCACAACTAGCAATCAGTCTTGCCTGCATAGCTTTGGGATGTTTTAAATCAACTAAAATACTGGAAGACGTTAAAGATGTGGAAAGATGGGAGAACATTCAAGTTCTACACAGACAGTGAACAACACTGGCTTTTGAGCCCAGTCTCGAGGAGCCGAGAAGCAGCCATGTTAATAGCTGTGATCTGTTGCTGTCCTTTGATGCCTTTCCAACAACCCCTCCCCCACCTGTGATATTTAACGAATATTATGATAACCCAACTAGAAATGAAACAAAATTAACATTTTCTCTTTTTTTGATGTTTCTTCTTTGTCTCTTTATTCATTTTTTGTATCAGTTTTGTGCACATGAAGCGTTCTCTGTTCAGTGTTAATCTAACCCTGTCAGCCTAAAGCTGATGTCGCATTACACAACTTCTAGTAATTGAATATGTGAGACCCCTCCTTTAACCGTCACCTTATCGTGGTGGAGGGGTTTGCGTGTCCCAATGATCCTAGGAGCTCTGTTGTCCAGGGCTTTATGCCCCTGGTAGGGCCACCCAAGGCAAACTGGTCCTAGGTGAGGGATGAGACAAAGAGCGGTTAAACAAACCTCCTATGATGAAAAACAATTTTGGACGGCGTTTTCCCTTGCCCGGACGCGGGTCACCGGGGCCCCACTCTGGAGCCAGGCCTGGAGGTGGGGCTCGATGGCGAGCGCCTGGTGGCCGGGCCTGCACCCATGGGGCTCGGCCGGGCACAGCCCGAAGAGGCAACATGGGTCCCCCTTCCCATGGGCTCACCACCTATGGGAGGGGCCAAGGAGGTCGGGTGCAGTGTGAGTTGGGTGGTGGCCGAAGGCGGGGACCTTGGCGGTCCGATCCTCGGCTACAGAAACTGGCTCTTGGGACGTGGAATGTCACCTCTCTGAAGGGGAAGGAGCCTGAGCTAGTGCGCGAAGTTGAGAGGTTCCGGCTAGATATAGTCGGGACTCACCTCGACGCACAGCTTGGACTCTGGAACCAATCTCCTTGAGAGGGGCTGGACTCTCTACCACTCTGGAGTTGCCCCCGGTGAGAGGCGCCGAGCAGGTGTGGGTATACTTATTGCCCCCCAACTTGGAGCCTGTACTTTGGGGTTTACCCCGGTGGACGAGAGGGTAGCCTCCCTTCGCCTTCGGGTGGGGGGACGGGTCCTAACTGTTGTTTGTGCGTATGCACCGAACAGCAGTTCGGAGTACCCACCCTTTTTGGAGTCCCTGGAGGGGGTGCTGGAGGGCATACCTTCTGGGGACTCCCTCGTTCTGCTGGGAGACTTCAATGCTCACGTGGGCAATGACAGTGAGACCTGGAAGGGCGTGATTGGGAGGAATGGCCCCCCTGATCTGAACCCGAGCGGTGTTTTGTTATTGGACTTCTGTGCTCGTCACGGATTGTCCATAACGAACACCATGTTCAAGCATAGGGGTGTTCATATGTGCACTTGGCACCAGGACACCCTAGGCCTCAGTTCGATGATCGACTTTGTGGTCGTGTCGTCGGACTTGCGGCCACATGTCTTGGACACTCGGGTGAAGAGAGGGGCGGAGCTGTCAACTGATCACCACCTGGTGGTGAGTTGGCTTCGATGGTGGGGGAGGATGCCGGTCAGGCGTGGTAGGCCCAAACGTGTTGTGAGGGTCTGCTGGGAACGTCTGGCAGAGCCCCCTGTCAGAAGTAGCTTCAACTCCCACCTCCGGCAGAACTTCGACCACGTCCCAAGGGAGGTGGGGGACATTGAGTCCGAATGGGCCATGTTCCGTGCCTCTATTGTTGAGGCAGCTGACCGGAGCTGTGGCCGTAAGGTGGTCGGTGCCTGTCGTGGCAGCAATCCCCGAACCTGCTGGTGGACACCGGCGGTGAAGGATGCCGTCAAGCTGAAGAAGGAGTCCTACGGGACCCTTTTGTCCTGTGGGACCCCGGAGGCAGCTGATAGGTACCGGCAGGCCAAGCGGAATGCGGCTTTGGTGGTTGCTGAGGCAAAAACTCGGGCGTGGGAGGAGTTTGGGGAGGCCATGGAGAACGACTTTCGGACGGCTTCGAGGAGATTCTGGTCCACCATCCGGCGTCTCAGGAAGGGGAAGCAGTGCAGTGTCAACACTGTATATGGTGGGGATGGTGCGCTGCTGACCTCGACTCGGGACGTTGTGGGTCGGTGGGGGGGAATACTTCGAAGACCTCCTCAATCCCATTAACATGCCTTCCAATGAGGAAGCAGAGCCTGGGGACTCAGAGGTGGGCTCCCCCATCTCTGGGACTGAGGTCACCGAGGTGGTCAAAAACTCCTTGGTGGCAGAGCCCCGGGGGTGGATGAGATACGCCCGGAGTTCCTCAAGGCTCTGGATGTTGTAGGACTGTCTTGGCTGACACGCCTCTGCAACATCGCATGGACATCAGGGACAGTGCCTCTGGATTGGCAGACCGGGGGTGGTGGTCCCCCTCTTTAAGAAGGGGGATCGGAGGGTGTGTTCCAACTACAGAGGGATCACACTCCTCAGCCTCCCTGGAAAAGTCTATTCAGGGGTCCTGGAGAGGAGGGTCCGTCGGATAGTCGAGCCTCGGATTCAGGAGGAACAGTGTGGTTTTCGTCCTGGTCGCGGAACAGTGGACCAGCTCTATACCCTTAGCAGGGTCCTGGAGGGTGCATGGGAGTTTGCCCAACCAGTCTACATGTGTTTTGTGGACTTAGAAAAGGCATTCGACCGTGTCCCTCGGGGAATCCTGTGGGGGGTACTCCGAGAGTATGGGGTACCGGCCCCCATGATAAGGGCTGTTCAGTCCCTGTACGATCAGTGCCAGAGCTTGGTCCGCATTGCCGGCAGTAAGTCGAACCCGTTTCCAGTGAGAGTTGGACTCCGCCAGGGCTGCCCTTTGTCACCGATTCTGTTCATAACTTTTATGGACAGAATTTCTAGGCGCAGCCAGGGTGTTGAGGGGGTCCGGTTTGGTGAGCTCAGGATTGGGTCACTGCTTTTTGCAGATGATGTTGTCCTGTTTGCTTCATCAGGCCGTGATCTTCAGCTCTCTCTGGATCGGTTCGCAGCCGAGTGTGAAGCGGCTGGGATGAGAATCAGCACCTCCAAATCCGAGACCATGGTCCTCAACCGGAAAAGGTTGGAGTGCCCTCTCAGGGTTGGTAGCGAGATCCTGCCCCAAGTGGAGGAGTTCAAGTATCTCGGGGTCTTGTTCACGAGTGAGGGAAGAATGGAGCGTGAGATCGACAGGCGGATCGGTGCGGCATCCGCAGTAATGCGGGCATTGCATCGGTCTGTCGTGGTGAAAAAGGAGCTGAGCCGCAAGGCGAAGCTCTCAATTTACCAGTCGATCTATGTTCCTACCCTCACCTATGGTCATGAGCTATGGGTAGTGACCGAAAGAACGAGATCGCGAATACAAGCGGCTGAAATGAGTTTCCTCCGCAGGGTGTCTGGGCTTTCCCTTAAAGATAGGGTGAGAAGCTCAGTCATCCGGGAAGGGCTCAGAGTAGAGCCGCTGCTCCTCCGCATCGAGAGGAGTCAGATGAGGTGGCTCGGGCATCTGATCAGGATGCCTCCTGGACGCCTCCCTGGTGAGGTGTTCCAGGCACGTCCAACCGGGAGGAGGCCCCGGGGAAGACCCAGGACACGCTGGAGGGACTATGTCTCTCGACTGGCCTGGGAACGCCTTGGGATTCTCCCGGAAGAGCTAGAAGAAGTGGCCGGGGAGAGGGAAGTCTGGGCATCTCTGCTCAAGCTGCTGCCCCCGCGACCCGACCTCGGATAAGCGGGAGACAATGGATGGATGGATGGATGAATATGTGAGACTTGCCACAGGATCACATGAAATTTGGACACTACATGCCAATCTCCTACCACAGTCATGTTGGCCCCTTTTTTATGTTATCCAGTAGTGTGGTGCCTGACAGAGCTGGTGCTGTGTGAAGGCTAAACAGGTAGGGTGGGTTTAGCTGCAGTATCTGAACCCTTCTCGTTCTGTCGTGGTACATAAAGCATGAGACATAAGAAAGATGGGCTTCTCTTCTGTTTGTAAGGTCCAAAAATCCCACGTTTCTTATTTGCCGTCGCTGCATTCAGTGCATTGCACTTTTAAATGAACATTTATTGGTGGTTCACAGTGCCTGCACCCATGACTAGACCCAATCAAGCCTGTTGGATTTTGTCAGAACAAGTCATGGACTCTTATGGGTATGCTGAACGAGGTGACTGGCGTTCATGGGAGAACACCGCCAACTTACCAAGATTATGTAAATGAAGACTATGACTAAACATTACTGGAAAAAATGTGAAATGTGTTGTGGCCTTTAGTTGGACAGATGGTACTACTAGTCTGTTGTGTACTCAAGTCGTGTTTTTTTTTTTTTTTTTTTTTTTTTTTTTTTTTGTGTGTGTGTGTGTGTGTGTGTGTGTGTGAAAATACTTACAAATTTCATATTTCAAATTAACCTTTTTCTTCCATGCAACATTGTAAAAGCCATAATGAACCCAAATATGTAATGCTGACAAATCTATCAGTATAGGCATTTCCAATGTGCCATCCGTGGAAATGTCCAAACAGCGCACACTGTTAGGCAAGCACTAACAAATACATTGCTTTTACAGTATATTCCTACAGATGGTATACTGCAGCCAACAAAATAGATTTTATTTATGCTATTGTGGAATTTGAAAAATAATGCAATACTCTACTGTATATGTAAAATCATACATGTAAACGTCTACACGTGTAAGTGTGTGTGTGTCTGTCTGTCTGTCTGTCCGGCCCAGAAATAAGAGGTGGAGTCGGGGTAAGGGCTCCTCCTCCTGAGGAAACGGAAAACTCACTTAGCCACTAATAACACAAGCGGGGCCAGCACATCGGCCAAATGAAACCTCAGAAGAAAGACACTCACTTAGCCGCTAACATTGACAAAACGGTATCCCTTTTACTTTTCCTCCTGCCTCTAATGTACAAGTGATGCAAGCACGTCGGCAAAACAAACTCTTCTAGTAGAGAGATGCCCAGAGTAGTTCCTTTCAATTACCTGACATCTCCACATTTCAATTTTTTTATTTTTTTTTTTCCTGATGATTTCAATAGTTTCTAGGACCCTGGACTTTTTACAGCGTGGGCTTATACAACTAGTGTGTATATAATTTTCTAAAACTTTTATAATTTTATAATTCACAGTAAGTAGTTGTCTAGTTGAATAATTGTACATTTTTTGATTAAGACATTTTGAAGAATATCTAGTGGAGGTGGAGTATTTCGGATCAGGTGACCACCTTGCCAAGTGAAATCTCATTTACTCTTGACATTAGGATTGTGGGTAGTCGGAGCCTTTCGCAAACTGATCGGATGCTGGAGCATCAAGTCTGGTGGAGTGCCAATCAATCACTGGATGTAGTCCTGCATACACACCCCAATAATCTTATAGGTGGAATTTAGGGCCGTTACTAAATCTAACTGCTCTGTCTTTGGAATAGGCGTGAAGTATGAGTTGACACAGGTAAAACAAAATCCACACAGCTGCCAGGAATATAGCACTGTTTCCATGGAGTTGTAAAGAAACGGGGCTAATCGCTGTGCCTCCCCATTTACAGGAAATCCCCATATTGTAACATAGAGATTGTCTGAGCCCATTATGCCATGAAGAGATGTAACCTTTATTGTTAACAAAAGCAGTTTTCTATATCACAGTTTGTAAGTCTTTTTCATAATGTGAATATTGGCAAACATAATAATAACATCTTAGTGTTGTAACAATACGGCCTACAATCTAAAAAGAAGCCTAATATTATTACAGTATTACATCCAGTAAGACAGAATTGTGGATTTTAAGTATGAACACTTAAGTGAATCAGATTAAAAATTGCCAGAAATACCACTCCTAGCATTGGTCTAATATATCCACAAAGTTTGTTCCAAATTAAGTTGTTAATCTAAAATCATGCCAGGTAGGCCCATTTTATTATTAGTAATATACTTCTGTTGGAAGTGACCCTGCCCTGATTAGTCCTTATTTTTGCCCACCAAGAAATATGCAGAAAAATTAATATATGTGATGATCGAAATGCTAATCCATAGAAATTTCTTTGTGCTACAATGCCATTCATATCGGAGCAGATATTACAGATGCTATTGTCTCAGAAGAGATCAGTGAGCAATACATGAGAGTGAAAAAGAGAGAAAATGCCACCAAATATGCCCTGGAGAAGAGATTAAATCTCCCATTGCTCTGCTTGCTCAGTCAAGTTTGGGGATGTACAGCCGGGGATGGAGCCGATCCCTGGGGTGTTGCCAGTCACCTAGCTGACTAAAGGACATGTGCGCCTTTGCTCACTCCAGACGTACTCAGTGTTGCTGTTTAGCCATATTTAGAAACATTTTTTTGGGGGGGTGGGGTTAAATCTTTTTATGTTTTAAATAAAGAATTTGCAATTTTTAGGTAATTGTTGTCCCCTTATATTACAAATTCAGCAGGGGATCAAATACTTATTTATAAGTGTGCTCACTTGAAGAAATGAACAGTCTCTAATTTTGATGGTAGTTTCATTTTAATGGAGAGAGACAGAATATCAACCAAAAATCCAGAAAAAAGGCATTACATAAAAGTTATAAATTGATTTGTATGTCATTGAGTGAAATAAGGATTTGATCCTTTATAACCAAGCCAACATTCTGGGTTTTCTTTCCCCGCACAAATTATGTACAGTATCATTAATACCAAGAAGGACATGTCTACCTAAATGTGTATTGTCAGTGGTACAAGTTTGACCAGAGATGTTGTGAGAAGTCAAGCAAAGTGATTAAAAGATTACAATATGCAAGCTTTCGAGGCAACTCGGGCCCCTTCTTCAGGCAAGATGATATACATCTGCAACTAAGTAGTAATTTGAAAATGTCTGTCTGTTTGCTTTTTCAGGTAGTGTTTAAGACCTCTTCTGTGAAGAAACCCCTCTTTGTTGAGGCCTGACTGTGGGAAACAACACTAAAGCTTGCAGTCATGATGGAGGAGGATATGGAAGTGGCCATTAAGGTGGTGGTGGTTGGTAATGGAGCTGTTGGCAAATCAAGTATGATCCAGCGTTACTGCAAGGGCATTTTCACAAAAGATTACAAAAAGACTATTGGTGTTGATTTTCTAGAACGGCAGATTCAGTAAGTATCGATCAATGGTGGGGTTTTTTTTTTTCTCTCTCTAACTGTTTTACTACTTTAGCTCCAAATCATCAAGAAAATATTTTGGGGAAGTTTTCCTACCTAACTATTGTGATTATCCATCAGTTTTCTTACTTATCTGGTGCTGGCTCATGGGGAGGCTGGAGCCAATCCCAGCAAGCATAGTGAACAAGGCAGGAACAAACCGTGGACAGGGCACCAGCCTATCACAGGGTGAAGACAAACTCTTACAAGGCCTAATTTAACAGTGTCGGCTCACGTAGCCTGCATGTCTTTGGACTGCGGGAGGAACCTGGAACACCTGGTAGAAACCCTTGTGGCCACAGGGAAAACATGCAAATTTACACCCAGGGTACACCTGGTCCATGAACCCCAGTCTTATGGTTGTGAGGCAGCAGTGCTACTACTGTGCCTTCTGCAGTGTGATCATTTCATAATTTATGTAACTGGTAAATTTTTATTTGACTTAAATATGGAGAGTATGGTGCATGTGTGCTGTAAGGTTTAGAAATGGTTTTACCCCCCTTGCGCTGATCTTTGCCTCCCCACAATTTGATTGTCGAGGTCTACAGAGAGTTTCTTGGATGCCATGGCCTGGTTTGTTTTCCTGGCATGACAGTGTGATTTCTGAGACCTTCTATACGCAGGTACGTGTGCCTTTCTAAAATAATGGCCAATCAGTTCACTTAACCACAGGTGGATTCCAATCCAGTTCTAGATGCATCTCAAGGAGAATTAAATCAAATAGAATTCATCTGACCACAATTTGGAGTGCCACAGCAAAAGGGGTCTGAATACTTCTAGAAATGAGAATTCAGTTTGTGGTTTGGTTTTTTTTTCCCTCTTTTTAAATAGATTTGCAAACCTTACTGAAAACACATTTTCACTTTGTCATTATGCGTTATGGAGTTTAAACTGATGGGCAAAAATGTCATATTGTATCTTTTTAAATTCGAAGTGTGTAGAAAGTGATGTCGTCTCAATACTGTCTGAATCGACTAACCTTTGCTCATTTTTAGTGCTTGTGTCAGTTCTGTAATGCTGAGTGATGGCCACCCTTCCAGAGTAGATAGGTTTACATCCTGTTTTTCTTTGATGGTTCAGACTGGATTATTGCTTGTGGCATCTCAGGGTTGCCCTTCCACCTCTGATCAGTTCTGAAATCAGGCTGTCAACTTTCACAGGTCTATGAGTTGCAGTCAAAAAAAAAAATCAATTTTTAAACCCACTTTATCAGTTCTATGCCATAGGAAAGTGGTGCCTATCCTAGCAGCATTATAGAGCTTGCATAAAGAAATATTCTAGAAATCTTTACCCTTATATTTTTGCCCTTAAAAACACTTTATCCTGCCATCCTTTCCTCTTTTATATCAATGCCATTTATTTCTCATTGACTTACAGGTTGTCCAATTGTCTCCAAATCCTGACCCTTAAGTCCTTAAAAATATTACAAAAGGTTGTAACCAGGAAAACTTACTGGTACTATGCCATTGATTTCCAAATTTCCTCCAGTCCTCTTCTTCCTGTCATAGTATCTTTATATTCCCATCTCCACTGTTCGCTCCTGTTTCCATTTGTGCAGCAGTAGAGGTAATGCAGGCCTCGTTTCCCAGTTTGTGCAGCCTACACTATGATTCTATCCCCATCGTTTTCTGGGGACCCAGTTTCACCCCAGCACTCAAGTCAGAATTTTAGATCTATTTCTTTTTTGGTTTTCAGAATCTTGCATCTAATGATGAATCCATAACTCTTCCTGTCCTCCCTACCTATATCCATGTTTTTCTATACAGACCATCGCTTACTGTATGTTTATGTGCAGGCCACTGATTGTTACACCCTATAATTTTTTTTGCAGTTGTTTTAAAAAAAAATTTCAACTTTTGAATTTCACAGAATCCATGATGAGGAAGTTAGGTTGATGTTGTGGGATACTGCAGGCCAAGAGGAGTTTGATGCCATAACAAAGGCATACTACAGAGGTAAGAGAATTTATAATTGTGGGTTTGGATTCACGGCCAGTTTCCATTTCACTTTTCTTCAAGAGTGATGTACTCAAAATGGAGTTTGATTCTGATGAGGCAATTAGTCCTTTTTACAAAATTCAAAAGTGATAGATGGATTGATAGGTCTACCTCCTGAGTTAGTCAACACTGGATTGTGTTTATTCCTCTTCTCTTCTGTCACTGACATTACAAGAACTGATTATTGAAAGAAAATAAAGTTGTAAAGCTCTACACAGCAAAAGCCTATACACTGTTTGTGGAAGAATCCTCTTTAATAAAACCCCTGTGTGCGTCCTGGTGTCCGTGTGTGTGTCTTCTGGAGAAGTGCGCATGCGCGGGGCACGGTGTGATGCGCGATATTACTGTCAGAGAAAGTTACAGGCGTTTTACAGAAATACAAACCAGTATTACTGCGAGAGGAAATTAAAGGTACACAATACAGTGACGCATATTACAGCCACATACAAGCCAGTATTACTGTCAGAGAAAATTAAAGGCGTATTACCGCCAGAAAAAATTAAAGGTATATTCCGGACGTACAAGCCAGCAGACGTACAAAACAGTATTACTGTCACAGAAAATTAAAGACGCATAGTACACGGCGGCAGCCCACGAAGAACGGTCAGCTCAGCAAATAAACATCAACAAAAGAGAGGCTGAAAGACAAAGAAAAATACGACCAACATAAAGAATGAAGTCAAGGTCCCTTGCCATTTAATATAAACTGTTCCTACTAATGTTTATGCACTACTGTTCTAGCGCCCGTTATTGTAACAGGCTTAATGACTAGTTTCTTTATAATTACCTTTATGATTAGTTTTTGCACTTTCTTATGACAGTATGCTAAGTTTCAGCAAACAGGTGGGTGTTTTTACTGTATATGCACTTATCCTGTGGACTGTGTGTTGATCCTAATGTCAAGCACAGTGACCGGGACACAGTACTATAAAAGTGGTGCGGCTTTTTGGATGTGATGTAAAGCAAAGTTTGTGACTGTGGTCATTAATGATCCCTGGGCATCTTTTATAAAGAGTAGGGTGCACTCCGATGGCCTGGCTAAGTCGGTGTCGACCACGGCCTAGTCATTCTGGACCCCTAATCATCCCCTGTCCCTAATTCACTCACTCTTACCCAACCCCTCTATCAGCTACTAGCTAATGTGTGGTGAGTGTACTGGCATAAGAATGGCTGCTGTCCTATCATCCAGGTGGATGCTGCACATTGGTGTAGGTTGAAGTCTAAACCCCCCCCCCCAACCAATCCTAAAGCAGTTTGAGTAGAGTAAAAAGCACCATGTAAGTGTAATTAGGTGGTGTTATTATTATTAAATGTTCACTAGTGTCATTTTGACAGATGTTGTAAAAATGTGTAAGGTAAATTAGCTGTAATTTTAAAAAATAACATTTAATCCATGTTTGTTTAACAACCGTTTATCTTCACATTGTTTAAAAAAAAAAAAAATGAAATCCAGGTTTATTGTATGTGAGTTAAGTTCTAGCAATGACGTAAGTGAACATACTGTATTATACTGTATATTGATGAGAATTCATTCTGGCAAAATGTAAAAACTCCTATATAGAAAATTACCAGCAGGCTTTTTGAAACAATCTAACATTTTAAATAGTTTAATACCAGTAGATTGTGCAGAATGGATTTATTTTTTTTTTTTTTTTTAGGTGCCCAGGCCTGTGTGCTGGTATTTTCAACCACTGACAGGGAATCTTTTGAAGCCATTCCAAGCTGGAAAGAGAAGGTAGAAGCTGAAGTTGGAGATATTCCTACTGTCCTGGTACAGAATAAAATTGATCTCCTCGATGATTCGGTAATTAAAAAGTAAGAAGCATTTTTAAATTACTAAGTAGTGTTTATTGTTTCAGCCTAGTTATAAATATTTAGGAAATGATGACCTTTTCACACCGTTCCTCAGACTGATGCAAGTTGTGATTTGAACTTACAGGAATACTCAACCCAAAAATGTGTGTGTATATGTATATATCTATCTCATAATAACATGAATATATTATCTTGCCTACCCTACATGGTTTGTAGCAATGGCTGAGAAAAGTGTATCTGCATTCGTTAAGAATGGAAATAACAAAGTTTCTGACAGACAGGGAGCCTATGGTGACCAACACTGGACAACAGCAAACAATATCAAAAATGTCCATTGAAAAAAGTATTTAACTTGTTTTGTATAATTCATATGTTAAGTCCTCCTTTCATATTTACAATGGGTAAAACAAACTTTTTTTTTTTTTTTTGCTAAAATGTTGTTAAATATTTCCAGAAAATTAGATGTATTGCATGCAGAGGGAAGCACCTTCAAACAGAATCGAGCTTTTGATTTGAAGGCCTGCCTCTTCCCACTCATTCATTGCACAGAACTCCCATCTTCAATCACATGTAAATGAACTTCTTCTTTGTGAACAAGTTTCAATTTCGGGAGGTATTTATTTACAAATATTTTAGTCAAAAATTGCTTGTTTTTCAGACATTGTGAGCATTTGACTAGATGACTTAACATGTGGCTCATGAAACATGAATAACGTGAGATTTTTTAATGGACATTTTTGATATTGTTTGCAATTGTCTTCTATTGGATTGTTACTAAAATTCTGACTTCGGTAAAAAAACAGCTTTCTGAGCTCCGTACCAGTACAGAAGCAAGTAACGGATAGACCGTCTCACTCCAGCCTCTCTGGTGTGCCACACAATTGGAAGCTTACTTCCCTTGTGTTTCCCTTTTGAATATTTCCAACAGTTGGAAAGGTTTGGGTTGTCTCCCTTGGAGTCCCCATCCAGTAAAGAGCTGTCCTCATTGAGTCTCCCACATGGCAAAGAGAGGGGTTAGTTCTCCACTGGAGCGAGCAGGCGAACAAAGTGCTGAAATAAAATTTGTATATCTTGTATACAACCACTATATAGACTCCGCCACATGCTGCTGTATGTTAGATAGTGTGTGTGTGTGTGTGTGTGTATATGTATGTGTGTATATATGTATGTGTGTATATATGTATGTGTGTGTATATATATAATATAAAAATAAATATTTTTAAGGTATAAAGCTGCTGATGTTTTGAAACAACTAGATTTAGAAGATGAATATTTTGATAATGTGAGTGAGAATCAATCAGATAATATAGAACCTCTAGGCTGTGTTTTTTACAAAGCGTCTGACTTGTCACAACTATCAGGACAGCACTACATGGACACTCTGCCACCCACTGAGCACAAACAGTCATCAACTAGAAAATGTGTTGTGCGTAGCCAGCTGGGACAGTGCAATGAAAGATGTTACATATACGGCACTTGTGCTTCTTAGCCTGCACTGTGTGGTGCTATGCTTATGGGACTCGCATTTAAGTGGAGACTTTTCCGTGTTGCTGGTGAAAATAAAGTCATTAACCGTTTCTTTACATTTTTGACAGTTATCTGTTGATGATGATAAAAACCTTTTTGCTTTCTAATACATTCCTTTACATTTTTTATAAGTTTTAATAGAGTTCATTATATATGGTACATATTATGCATAGACCTGTACTGTAGCATCCTAGTAATAAATGGTCCAGCAATCCATGTGTTAAACCTACCATTTACTTCCAGTACCAACCTTCCAAAACTTCTGGCACCATACCATTTTACAAATGGGGTCCGTACCAGCATACCATGCAACCCTGGTCACCATAGGTTCCCATTATGTCAAACTTTATCTTTATGAAAATGTGAGATTAAAATTTTTTCTTGGCTATCAGTTCTAATCACATGAGGTAGGTAACATATAAATAAAATCATTTTTGGATGGAGTATTCCTTTGAGAATCTACATTGTTAGCTGAAACAAACCGGGATAGAAAACCATATACGATGATTAAGATGTCCAAAAATGAAGTGACTTAACCCTTATAATTAAGTTTTTTGTCTGCGTTGTGCTGGCCAGTTGCTGCTTTCAGTTGTATCCTGGCTGGTCTCACGCTTGTCACATTTCAATATTAGTCACAATGAATTTTTTTTTTTTTTTTTTTTTTTTAATAAGCTTGTGAGAGATTCATACATAAACTGAAAGGAATCTCCTCTTACTACCTCGCCAGGTTAGTTGGCAAGTTAAGACGTAGTGAGTCAGTGGTGGGGAATTTAACTAGCAGACTTGTGGGTTAAACACGCTGGACTGTAAATAACAAGACTGCTGCTTCAGCTCCAGCCAGTGCATGACAAGGCCGAGTCACTGATTACTCACTTGGGATAAACGTGTCCATCTGGAGTTATTCACACTTGTAGTGTGTGTCGATGTGTGTTAACATTTTATACTTCGTTCAAATCACTTTAATTCAAAATAAATCAATCTTAGATAAGCTTTAGAATATTTCAGTATTGATCTTCCTTATTGTTTCCTCCCACAGTCCAAAGACATGCAGGTTAGGTGGATTGGTGATTGTGAATTGTCCCTAGTGTGTGCTTGGTGTGTGTGCCCTGTGGTGGGTTGGCGCCCTGCCCGGGGTTCGGTTCCTGTCTTGCGCCCTGTGTTGGCTGGGATTGGCTCCAGCAGACCCCCGTGACCTTGTGTTTGGATTCAGCGGCATGGAAAATGGATGGATGGATCTTCCTTATTCAGATTGCCTCATTAACTTTTTTTTTTTTTTTTTATTTATATAAACCATTGACTATGAACAATCTTCAGTGAGGAGGCAGAAGGACTGGCAAAGAAACTAAAATTAAGATTTTACCGAGCCTCCGTTAAAGAAGATTTAAATGTAAATGAAGGTAAGGGTTTATAATGAGGTGTTTTTGTGCCCTTTTTATTTTCTCTATAGTTGTTTTTAACTTCCCACACAAAAAAATAGCTAAATATGGATGGATATTTTGGATAACATAAAAATGAAAGTAAATATTATGAAATGTGACAACTGGGGGGAAAAATAATACACACAGAGATACAGTATGTATCTTTGTACGGCTCATGGATGATACTTTAGATGTCCCAAATTTGAACATTTTGTGTACAGTATATTCGGAAGCTGCGTATAGCATAAAACTATGTGACATATGGAAATAATGAATAGAGTATGTAGATAGTAACAGACACCAGAAACCCCAGTGTGGTCAGCCCGCATACAGAATGCGGATTTTAAGGCAGATGCAGATGTGTGTGTTTTATAACAGTAACACTGCATTTCTTTTCGTACTTCATATTTAGTATATGAAGTATATTTCATACTTCATATCCATTTCCTTTATCGCTCAGCAAACTTTAGATATTTTTGGTAATTATTTATCTTTGCCAGTTTCTGTGTGTGGCCAAGCATATGTACCCACGTCTCTGTACAACTTGGACAGTCAAAAGTATAGCAAAATATGAACGACATTGATGCTAAAGTATAGAAAGGATAAATAGTAGAAACTTGCTAATAATAGAAGATAGATATGGGAATTGGAATCAGAATACCATCAAACAATTTTCTATACCATTTGGTGCGTGGCTTATCATATAACCAATCCCAGTTTGCATCAGAACCTTATTGTTACATTAAACACAATCAACAGATCGCTGCAGCAGATTATATACAGTACATGCTAAAAGGTGAAATGTCACCAACCATAGTTTGAAAAATGTTGTACCAGTAGAATGACCAAATGTACAGCCAAGCATATGTTAAGCTGGTGTAGAGTGGTGGTTTCAGCCTTTTTGACTCGTTTTTAGTTCTAAGATTCCTCACAACCCTTTTATAGAGTTTTGTATACAGTGATCCCTCGCTATATCGCACTTCGCCTTTCGCGGCTTCACTCCATTGCGGATTTTATATGTAAGCATATTTAAATATATATCGCGGATTTTTTGCTGGTTCGCGGATTTCTGAGGACAATGGGTCTTTTAATTTCTAGTACATGCTTCCTCAGTTGGTTTGCCCAGTTGATTTCATACAAGGTACGCTATTGTCAGATGGCTGAGAAGCTACCCAACTTACTTTTCTCTTTCTCTCTCTCTTGCGCTTTCTCTGATCCTGACGGAGGGGGTGTGAGCAGGGGGGCTGTTCGCACACCTAGACGATACGGACGCTCGTCTAAAAATGCTGAAAGATTATCTTCACGTTGCTACCTTCTGTGCAGCTGCTTAGTGAAGCGACATGCTGCACGGTGCTTTGCATACTTAAAAGCTCGAAGGGCACGTATTGATTTTTGACTGTTTGTTTCTGTCTCTCTCTCTCTCTCTGTCTGCTCCTGACGGAGGGGGTGTGAGCTGCCGCCTTCAACAGCTTTGTGCCGCAGTGCTTCGCATACTTAAAAGCCAAACAGCCCTATTGATTTGTTTGCTTTCTCTGTCTTTATGACAGTCTCTGCTCCTGATGCACACTCCTTTGAAGAGGAAGATATGTTTGCATTCTTTTAATTGTGAGACGGAACTGTCATCTCTGTCTTGTCATGGAGCACAGTTTAAACTTTTGAAAAAGAGACAAATGTTTGTTTGCAGTGTTTGAATAACGTTCCTGTCTCTCTACAACCTCCTGTGTTTCTGCGCAAATCTGTGACCCAAGCATGACAATATAAAAATAACCATATAAACATGGTTTCTACTTCACGGATTTTCTTATTTCGCGGGTGGCTCTGGAACGCAACCCCCGCGATGGAGGAGGGATTACTGTATCTGCATTTAGTTAACATTATAAGGAAGAACGTTTTACCCATTGGAGTTTTGTGCATCTACATTTAACTAGCATTCAAAATTAAATAAATTTCACTAAATTCGCTAAAACTAGATTTTTGAAGGGCCATTGGGATTGGATTTTCTGGATGAATGCTTACCATATGAGTTTTGAGCTTCTGGATTTATTAACAGTTGGGAATGCTGCAGACTGACAGCATGACTTACCTGCTTTTTTTCTCTCACCGGCAGTTGAAAGTGACTGCCCTAAAAGTCAATGCCTTACCTGACTTTTGTGGAGCAGCAGTTGAGAAATGCTGCTGTAGAGCAAGGTTACAACTATACTCCTTTGTGTGTGTGTCTCTGTTAACGATGGCATATGGTTCTAAACCATGTTGACGTAATTTATTAAGGGGGCAGGGGCAGGCACGCGTCTCTGTGTCTGATGTCATTTTTTGGATACAAGGTGCCGTGTCTATCACTGCATTCCTTGCACAGTGTGCGGCTAAAGCCTAGGAGCACACCAGCAGCAGCATGCAGGGATGTGCCTTTGTGTTATTTTCACTGTGATGATGAGTCAAGTATACACCTGACCTGACGTAACCTACCCTAACCAAACATTACCATAATACATTCATCACCTAAATTAATAATTATTGAAGTGCAGTAATAATTAATCAATAACAATACTGTATCATGACTGCTTAGGACAGCATTTCTACACTGTTCAATTTATCACATCCTATTGAAGTGTTGGCGTTAACTGAGCTGTGACCGTATTTCACTTGGATTATCTTGCACTTGCATTGTTCTGCTGTCCATGCTCTGGGCAGCACTCTTGGGTAAAGAGCTTTCTGCTCTCTTCGAAGCCTGTCTGATGTATTATCATCATCCTCACATCAATTTCTGTTCGTTTTAGATGTCAATCTACATGTCAGTATCCACACCCACTGAGATTTATTTCGATTTCTGAGGCCCTACTGTTTGGTGCACCTTTTTTTTTTTTTTTTTTTTTTCTCTTTCACATCAGCCAATCAAAACACAGATTAGAGTACAGTTAACTAGCCTATTTTTTATAAAGTCTTTATTTAAAGTCTGTGCAAAAAACTTTGTTTTTAATGTTTATGTAACGTGTGGGATCAAAATATGAGGGCCAAAGCTGAGCTCTGACATAATTTGGGCATTGTGCACACCCAGAATAATCTGTAGACCAGTATAGTTGTTGGAGATAGTGAAGGGTGCCATTCTTTGGCAGGTTTCAGGCCTACTGTGTTGAGGTCAAAGCCGGTACATACTGAAAAGCTGAGTGGTCCTGGTATGGACAATAGGGCGTCACTAATGTACCTTTTAACCCAACAGACAAACATGCAGGACACAGGGTAAAAGCACCAAGAAGTTGTTAATTATTTCCTTCTTAAACCGTGCCATCCCAGCACCACAGCCACAATAAATGGGCAAGTAATTAAGCACAAATACACAATATTCTCTTTCTCCTCCACACCTCCTAGTAAGCTTTGTACACCTCCACGTGACTCTGGCTCGCTTGGTGGGTCTCCACCCGTTCCTTCATATAGTCCTTGACCTGGAAGTGCTTCTGTTCTTCCTCCCACGTGACTTGCCACACTTCTGGGTCAGATGTAGAATTAAAGGTTCTTTAATCGGCTATAAGAGAAATGTGACTCCCCAGGTCCCTCCACGGCACCCAGCAGGGCTGAGATACCGAACTGCCAGTCTCAGGATGCCCTGTGGGAATCTGGGGCACCGCTACACTCCAGGGGAGCTGCCATCTAGCATCTTGGGGGAAGATAGTGTCCAAAAGTAGCAGCCTTCCCCCATCCTTCCATTCCCGGGGCGTGCCGGCAGTCTCTTACACTGGACATCGTGTGATGAAGCGTTTCTGTCCCGATTGGCAGTGGGAGCTTTCAGGGATAGGATGCAACCTTAGAGTTGTCACATTCAGTGGTAAATTCAGTCTTAGTCACACTCGGTCATGGCCATCATAGTGATGCATCGTCACTGAGATGTGGGCAATGTCGGTCCTGGAGAGCTGCATGTTTTTGTTCCAACCCCGTTTCTTAATGAGAAGTCAATTATTGCTGATGAAGAAGCACTTACTGCTCAAGTGACATTTTGATGGTTCATTTAGTGGTCTGGCTTGTTAAGGTTCCCCACCTTTAATTGCTTATTTCAATCTTAAACTGCTGCATTCACTATTTTTTAATGCAATAAGATGTAAATGACAAGACAGTCAGCAGTTTTTTTTTTTTCTTTCTTTCTTTCTTTCCCCCATTTACATCCGTTTGATTTAATAAAACAGACTGAAGATTATCCATTTTAGGCTTCAAATCATTTTGGAGGATATCAAAATCTACAATATAAGAACCTAACATTGCAGACTAACAAGCCATAAAATTAAATAAGGTCTGAGATTGGCAAAGATTGGTTTCTAATTAAGGAATTGGGTTGGAACGAAAACCTGCAGCCACTGCGGCCCTCCAGGACCGACACTGCCCACCCTGAGCTGGAGTAACATTGGTTAATCTGCTGTCTGTCTCTGTGTTTTTTATTTTAAGGAGATATACTTTGTCCTTTTTTTATCAACACACATTAAAGGCTTTGGTTCTTGTATTTGTATGTGGGGGAAAAAATGCTTTTGAAAGTTAAAACCATTTCAAGATTTGAGTGTCTGTGTCTGCCCTACTTGTAATTATGAAGACTTCAATTTTTTTTTTTTATTCTTCTAAACATCTGAAACTTTTTATTTTTCGCTTAGTGTTTAAGTACTTGGCAGACAAGTACCTTCAGCGACTGAAACGGCAAACGGCAGAAGAGCCTGAAATAGTTCACTCAACCAGCAATAAAATTGGTAAGTGTATTTCATATTCTGTGTTGGTTAGCAGTTACAGCTGTGAGCTTTACAAACTCAGGGCTACCTGTTGACATGTGGACCTAAAGCCAACAGCTCACTACACACGTTCTAGTCGGTGACCAAGTCAGACTTAATAACTGCAATTGCTGGGTCTTGTTGCTTTGAGGATTGCAAATCACAGTACTGGGAATTGCAGGGAGTGGCAGATTACACGATTCTCTCGGAGAAGATTTTTCAGCCCAGTTTCAAATTGCCAAACTACCACAAGGTTGATCACGGCCAATTTTAATGTGCTGGCACTGTGTATGAAGGTCTTCCAGGTATGGCGACTGCAGTCACAGCCCTTTTATTTTTGTTTTTAAATTCTGTCACGTGGGACAAACATGAGCCATCAGACGGATGAGCCTCTTTTCTGTTTGTGCGGTTCAAAGCATCTGCATTTCTTTTTTTGCCTCCAGGCCAAGCACTCCTTGGGTGCCAGCTGTTGTGCGCACACACACAAGCCCACCCTTACAACTTAAGAAACAAAGTTGTACTGCCACAGACTGGTCTGATTTGAGTTACTGGGGATGCCAAACTACATGACTAAGTGTAAGGAGAGCAAGCTTCAACTAATACCCCCGGACTCCTACCCCCCCGAATCTCTCTGTTAATGAGGTCTGCGATTGCAAATCACTGGAAAAGTCGTGTTAATGTGACATTGTCTTTTGGTTTTAGCTGACCAAACACGCTTAGCAGCCTGAGTGGCCTCCTTTTGTTTATCTAACTTATACTTTTGAGCTGTCCCCTTTAAAACAAGTATTCTTTTTGATTTTTATTGTAATCCATACATTCCATCCAAATAGATCAATTTTTATAAAAGTAGGTTCAAAAACAAATCAACCCCCACCCCTGAGAAAGAGACCATGGCCAGCAGAGTAAAACTTAAAGCTAGTAAAAATAAGTAGATAGATGAGTTAATAAGTGAATAAAGATAAATGGAGAAGAAAAAGAAATGGGAAGAGAATTTGCTTCCTCAGTGCTTTTAAAAATTATTCTAAAATATTATTGATCAGATCCTGCCAGGTTTTGAAAAAGTTCTGCACAGATCCTCTAACTGAAAATTTGATTTTTTTCCAGTTTCAAATAGTTTATAACATCAGTTACCCACTGACTTAGAATGGGAGAGTTAGGGTTCTTCCAGTTGAGCAAAAGAAGTCTAGCTCCGTATGTGCAAAGCATACAATTATTCGTCTCAGAGTTGTATATCGAGCACATCTGTCTCATTTTAAAATTATCCAAAATGTTCCCGGGGAAAATCCAACCTGCGAACGCTGCAATCAAGTTTCAACCTGACTGGGCCACGTGTTCTGGGTGGGTACCAAAGTAACATCATTCTGGATCAAAATCTTTTAAATGACTTTCAGAGAGCCTCTGTGTCACACTCCTTCCTAATCCACTAACAGCTGTGTTTGGTGGGCTCACAGGTGGTCTTAAAGTGGAGAAGGAAAAACAAACTGGGATCACCTTTACTACACTATTGGCATGTAAACCAAGTATTCAGAGTATACGCTGTGGCACACATTCATCACTTTTTATCCCTGCTTTTAAAATGCCACACCTACCAAAAAACAAAAGACCCCCTCTACAGAGCATTAATGTAGCAGAAAGTGGCGATGGTAACTTGAACACGAAGAAGAAGGCTGAAGCCATTTATACCAACCTTGTGTGTTTGCCATTCAATAAACCTCATGATGTTTGCTGTGATAGCCACTTACCAGTTTAGCTAATGGATTATCTCTTTGGGTCACACACATGTACAGTGCCTTCAGAAAGCATTCATTTATTTTTTTTAACATTTTTGCTATGTTGCAGCCTGGTGCTAAAATCATTTTAATTTATGTTTACTTTACCAAGCAACATTTAATATCCCAGAAAGGATTTTAGGAATTTTGCAAATTTTATTAAACGGCTTAAATATCCCATTGACACAAGTGTTCAGACTGTCTGCCTTGTCTCTGGTGTATCCCATTCTATTGATCAGCATTGAGATATTTCTACACCTTCTATTGGAGTCCACCTGTGATCCATTCAGATGATTGTACTGTCCAGGAAAGATACACACCTGTCTGTAGAAGATCCTACAGCTGAGCAGCAACCAGCAAGCCATGAGGTCCAAGGAACTGCCTGCCGAACTCAGAGACAGGACTGGGACGAGTCATAGATCTGGGGAAGGCTACAATACATTTTCTGCAGCATTGAAGATCCCCAAGAACACAGTGGCTAAACAACCACGGTGTTCCTCGAGCCAAACTGAGCAATCATTGAAGGGCCTACGTAAGAGAGACAACCAAGAACCTGGCTGGGGAGGCAGGAGAAACTACCAGATGGATAATCACCATGCTGGGCCACATAGAAGCCTTTCCCAAGAATAAAAGAAAATGCCCATGCAGGCCCAGTTAAAGCAAAAAAGGCACTAAAAGGTCTCAGATTGTGGGGAAACAAAACCCGAGTGGTGATTTTCATGTCTGGAAGAAACCAGGCCCCACTCATCAACCATGCCACTACCATTCCAACAGTAAAGCCTGGTGGTGAGAGCAACATGATTTTTGGGGTTGTTTTTAGAGACTAGAAGGTGGTCAAGGGGAAAGCTGAACAGAGCAAAATACGGAAATCTCCTTTAGGAAAACCTGGACCTTGAACTGGGCTGAAAGTTTGCCTTCCAACAGGTCAAGAACCCCAAGCACAAAACAAAGACCACACAGGTATGACTGAGGAGGTAACTCTCTTAATGGCCATGAGTGCCCAGCAAGAACCCAGGCTTGAACTCAATCAAACGTGTCTGGAAAGACCACCGACAGTCTCCATCCAACCTTACAGAGCTTGAGAAGATTGGCTGAAAATCTCCAAATGCAGGTGTGTGAAGCTTGTGATGTCCGACTTGAGAAGACTCCAGGCCATCAAAAGATCTCAATACTTGTGCTAATGTGAGATTTCAGGTTTTTATTTTTAATAAATATGTGATCATTTGTAAAGTCCTGTTTTTGTTTTGCCATTCTGTGATATTGGGTGCTGTGTGATGTGTTCTGTGTAGGGGTGGTAAGCTGAAGTGATTTTAGCACAAGGCTGCAACACAACAAACCGTGAAACAAGTGAAGGTGCCTGAATTCCGTCTGAAGGCACTGCAGTTAGAGGCGAGCTGCTCCTTTTTATTTTTTTAGTTGCTGGTTTTTAACAGACGACACTTTTTGTTTCCTTTCAATACCAGGTGTGTTTCACTCGCCAATTGGAAGTCAAGAATGTCAAAATTACAGCAACTTTAATGGCGGAGAAGTCATTAATCTTCGACCCAATAAACAGAGGACCAAGAAAAATAAAAGCCCTTTCGGCAGCTGCAGCCTTCTTTAGATTTCTTTTTTTCCTTTGCAAAAATAATTGTGGCCTCCGTGATGCTTCTGGGACATAACGGCTACTCCTCTGTGTCGGGGAAACTCGCCAACTTTCTGCTGCTGGTTTAGGAAGCTTTATCTGTGACTCCAGTGAGCACTCGTCCTATAGCCATTCTACCTGCGCTTTTAAGTTGTGTGTTTTTCTCCTCTGTGTTACTCCACATGTTCTTCACTTGACTCTTCAAACTTAACTCGCTCAGCACCATTTTACCTTAAAGAAAACACAAAATCGTTACAACGAGAACATCCATATGAATAATAATTGGTGTTGGCAGTTAATATAAAGTGCTTTACTTAGGTTTGTTTAATCCCACCTCATATTCCATACCGCATCAATGGTTTTATTTTGCTGTTTTGTGAAGCCGATGAATGTATATGGCTGACTTCTTAAATGTACGCAGTGCCAAATCAGTCTGGCCTTTGCCTCCATCTTCAGTTTGTGACACACATGTCATGTAAATTTTTCCTCTGTCATTCCCGTCATCGATTTTTTTCTGACGTTTTTAGTTATGCGGTATTTTTGTCGGCACATAAAACATTGCAATTAATCTGCAGCACTGTTTTGATTAAAGTAGATATTTGGATGTTTGTGTATTGCATATTGCAGTATATGAAGTTTCTACAGTGCAATATTTTCCTTTAGTATGAAAAGGGTGGCCATTTTTTATTTCAATCTAATTCTGGGGCTGTGATTTTTTTCATGCAGCTTTACCAGCTAAATAAGAAATGTCTATTTGGGAACTGGCAAAAATAATTAAAAAAGCATCTTACAGGAAAACTGACCTAACATCAAGATATTTGATGATTTAAATCTTGTAATTGAGCTTTAAAAACACGTTGAATTCAGCATCTGTGTACACCACCTTAAGCTGATAGTAACACTACTACTTGTTACGTCATCTTTTGCGGTTTGCAAGTTCCAAAAACATGACTAGGAATATTTGTAAAATGCCTTGTAAAATACATAAGCACACTGACGGGGGTCCAGCACCCCAACACTTGAACAGGGCAGCAGGGTGAACAGACAGCCAGGCCTTAAAGACACCTTTAGATGGGCTGTTTGTGGACACGTGTGACGCGTACGGAGCAGGCCACCGACACTCCTAACAGACTTTAAAAACCTCTTAACTGCATGATCGACCTTAAACATTGCGTTGGGTTACCTTTTTGTTTTATTTAGTGGTTGTAACAATAAAATATTTAATTATGAGTATTTTGCATTTTTAAAGCTGAATATGTACTGACCAAGCGTCCAACCTTATTTTTTTTCCTAATTCTTTTAATGTTAACCATTATGATCCAACTACTAATTTTTCAGTTGTCTTCTGCACATACAAAAAAAAGTGTTTAATATGTCTTAAGTCGTACACTAATTTTTTGCCATTGTGTTTTCTTGCAATGTACTTTAATATACAAATTGTAAACTATTGACAATGACATTTTATTTTTTAATAAAAATAGAAATGTTTGATTTTAAGTGAATGCTGAATGTACCTTTTACATAAAAAAACAAAACAAATTGCTTTCTATTGTACAGTGGACACAATAGAAATGTATGAAATATCCAATGTTAACTCCTTGTAGCTAAATAAAGAAATTGGGAGGGGGACATGCTGTGTATCGAGATGTGCCACACACCAGCCCAGATTGGACTCTCTTTGTAACTCGGCAACTGTACGTTCTGTGTAATTTAATAAATCATTTAAAACCAGCCTACTGCAGAGCAGACCTGAGATTTTTAAGGGTACAGAGTGGTGTAGGAAGCCTCCACAGCATGGCCTTGTGTCTGTCTAGTACTGGCAGGTGGACCCCTTTCCTGGGGGGTGTCAGGAGTGGCTTTGTGTTTCATGCTGTTCTTATTCACCAGTACAAATGCACAGCTGTTCCACCTAAGCTTTCTTCTCAAAGCTTCATAATGTACTTTAACATTTTGATTTTTGTTACATTGACCACCCATACAGATGCTCCAAAAAAAGTGTCACTGCGCCCCGTTGATGTTCTTGGTCTAGTTCACTACTGACACTGTGTGAACCTGAGTAAGTCACTTCACTTCAAAAACCCAAAGAACTGTAACTAATTTTATACAGAATGTTGTAAGTCACTTTGAATAAAGGCATCAGCCAAATATTTGGGATAAGTCCTAATAATCTCCTCTGTAAAATATGACCTTCCTGACACTCCAATGATCCTGCTTTTCCTGCTGACTAGTAAACTTTAGTTCTACTTTGGTGGAGGGTCCAACTGTTTCTAAAATTTTCTCTTAATTGCATTTTCTACAGATAAAATTATATATAAACAAATACTCTTTTAAAAACCATGCATATATTAAGTTAAAAGGTGTACTGAAAAGTAAAAAATAAGTCTCTCATACATCACTCGTAAAATCTTAGCAAAAGCGCCCACACTTTTAAGTGTTTTTTTTTTTTTTTTTTGAATGTTGATTGATGAAAAGCATCCATGCTTTTATTTAACAAGTGATGTATGAGACTTATTTTTTTACTTTTTACTACACCTAATAATATATATGTGTGGTTTTTAAAAAGCATTTTTATATGTATATTTTCATTCTTTTTAGTCTTGGATTTGTTTTAGTATAATTTTGTAATCAATATTTTAACACTTCCTTTAATATTTCTATCTGTTACTAGCACCATCTATTGGTGAAATCTTGAACTATTCTTCATATGAATTTCATTTCTTAATTAACATGGATTAATTGATTTGATTAGTGAAAGTGATTATTGATTCATGTATTGTCATCAGAAGTAAATGTGCAAAATTTCAAGTCATTTGGACAATAGGAAGTGGGTTAAATATCTTTTTTTTTTTTTTTTTCTCAAGATTTGTATCAGACAACAAACGGGTGAAGTTAAAATATGCGTGGTACTAATAATAATAAGGTGTGTGTGTGTGTGTGTGTGTATATATATATAAAATATACAGGGTGAGTCAAAATTATGTTAACATTTGAATGACAGAAACACTTTATTCACAAAACATACTTCATATGTGCAAGATGATTTGCAGGAATTTCTCAACCTGTTCGCCATCACGTTCAACACACAAAAACCAACGAGCAACAGTACCATATAAAGCCCGGACACCCATTTCACAGGGAACAGATGATCCCACAGTCCGTATTCTGTCCTTCAGGTCATTGCTATCACAAACTTTCCTGCTATACATGTGCTCCTTTACCATACCCCATAACCAGAAATCACAGGGTGTCAAATCGGGAGTGCGGAGGCCATGGCGATGGTCCACCACAACCTATCCATTGACCTAGAAAGGTGTGGTCGAGATAAATAAAAAATGTATCCAAATCTTATGTGATATCATCTACTGTTAAATTCTGCTCTGTACTTCTAAAATTTTTATTTTTATACTGTATTGAGGATTTGTTCTGTTCTGTGTATTGTATTGTATTGACCCCCTTCTTTTGACACCCACTGCACGCCCAACCTACCTGGAAAGGGGGTCTCTCTCTGAACTGCCTTTCCTGAGGTTTCTTCCATTTTTCCCTACTAGGTTTTTTTTGGGAGTTTTTCCCTTGTCTTCTTAGAGTCAAGGCTGGGGGGCTGTCAAGAGGCAGGGCCTGTTAAAGCCCATTGCAACACTTCTTGTGTGATTTTTGGGCTATACAAAAATAAACTGTATAAATACGAACAGCACAGACAAAATGCGGCGGTGCGAGGTCTTGTGTCAATACCTGCCACATTTTATTTTTTACTTTTTTTGTGGAATCCTCGTTTCCAAACTACACCATCTGGTTGATTTTGATGGACTCTGCAATATGGCTTGCTGCACAACAGCAATGTTAAATTCATTTCTACCTGTTCTGGGCCGTCTCACATTTCCTTTGTAGTTGTCTGCTACTGATCCAGTCTTCACAAACTTTTTGTAGACACAATAAATCATTAAACGGCTTGGCGGGTCTCATCCTGCAAATTGTTCCGCAAACTTTTGATGAACTACAGTCGGCAAACTATCGATCCACTTCCATCAAGCTTGCAGCCACTCTTCTTTGCTCTAGTGTTAATCTGTCACCCATGATGTACATCTATATGCCAAAGAAAAATAATCCATTAATGTTAACATAATTTTGACTCACCCTGTATATAGATATTTATTTTTTGTCCACCTGTCACTTAACTGCCATTGTTTCAGTGCTCTATGCTGTATTTTCTTCACACACAGTTTAGTGCTGCTGGGGTAAGGTGGCTCTAGTGCCCCACAACTGTAACTAATCTCCAGCTCTGGACTGTTACCTGGTTTGTTAGCCTTAAAATTAACATTTTTGTCCCAAAACAAAAAAAATGTCTATTTCATATATACTAGCTGGGTTTATCTGTAATTAAGAGGTACATAATGAAAATGATTGACCTTTTATGAAAGGTGTATAACATACACTGTGCATTATGGTCTTGTGACTTAATTACTGGGAGGGAATAAACATAAGCACTCATTAACATCCATAGGCTCCACTATTTGAAAACCGTACGTATAAATGTATGACACTCCTTAAATACTTATAGTAAACCAAACAGTGCATTTTATGTGCTGAAAGTTTACAAGTCTAATATGAAAGTGACATTTCTAATCACTAATTTGTTATTTGAGGAGCTACCCCTGTGTTTAAAGCAGTGTGACCCCTCACAGCACACAAAGCAACTGTCTAGTGTGACACAAATAATGGAAGACATTCTCAGAATGTTATCAGTCACAAGTTCCTGTGTCTTTCGCATTAAGACATGGTAACTCTGTTAGAGCAATGGACTCCTGTGAACAAGCACAAATATTTTTGATGCTCTGTAAATCTAAAAAATCATTTATAAGAAGCAAAAAAAACCCACAAGAATATGCAAAATAACTTTTTATACAGCAAATGCAAACCAAAAAGAATTTTCTGTGCAAACGTGTTCACTTACCTAACCTACGTATGATCCCCCAACAGCAACCTGCCTTGAAAATAGTGCCAGTTCAGCTTAAGCATTACTTTAAACATTTAATGAGAAGGTGAATTATTAGCAAAATGCAAATTATTACAAACATACAGTATAAGGCAGTTTTTTTTTCCATATCAAGTAAACATAAAAGAATCTTGCACAAAAGAATCTTGCACTAAATAAAGAGTAAATGAATTTATTTTAAGTCAATATTGATCCTAAATGAACCCTTTTGTAAAAGCACACACACCTTCAGCTATTCTGAACTCTTTAGGTACATCAAGATGTGTTATTTAGGGACATTATGTTGTTCTCTTGCAGGAAATCTTATATTAAATCAAACTTGTATCTTCACGTACATTGTAGGGTTATGAAATTGACTTTTATTTTAGTTGATATTTAACCTAGTAATGCTAAGATTGTAAGATTTTGTGTATTAACAGGAAAAAAAAAATATTACCTATAACGAGTGGGCGATGTCAGTCCTGAAGAGCCGCAGTGGCTGCAGGTTTTCATTCCAACCCAATTGCTTAATTAGAAACCAATCCTTGCCAATCTCAGACCGGATTTAATTTTATGGCTTGTTACTCTGTGCAATATAAGGTTCTTATATCATAGATTTTTTTCCTTTCCAATGATATCATCCAAATGATTTGAAGCCTAAAACAGATCATTTTCAGTCTGTCACATTTTTCTGTTAAGTGTTTTATTAAATCCAACAGTGCATGATGAACACACAGATGTAAATCGAAACAAGTGAGATGGTGAAATACTGACTGCTTTGTCTTTTACATCTTATTGCTAATAAGGAGCCATTAAAACAGTGAATGCAGCAGTTTAAGATTGAAATAAGCAATTAAGGGTGGGGAACCTTAGTAAGTCCATCCATCCATCCATTATCCAACCTGCTGAATCTGAACACAGGGTTGCAGGGGTCTGCTGGAGCCAATCCCATCCAACACAGGGCGCAAGGCAGGAACCAATCCTGGGCAGGGCGCCAACCCACCGCAGACCTTAGCAAGTGAGACCACTAAAATAAAGCATCAACAAGTCACTTAAGCAACAAGGGCGTCATCAGCAGTAATTGACTTCTCATTAAAAAACAACACCCTGCAGCCACTGCGGCTCTGCAGGACCAACATTGCCCACCCCTGACCTCTAACTTGTCTGTTAAGTAACCGCTTCATTTATAAAAAGCTGAACGAGAAACAGCCTTTGCAGTATTGCACTTTCTGATACATTAAGACCATCTATTAATTATGTTACTGTTTCCTTAATAGTGGAATGTTTACGTCATGATTGAAGTTTTCCAGCTATGCTCGATTTCCATGAAGCTTGGCTGACTGACACCATCCATATAGATGATGCTCTAGTTGGCACAAAGTTTTTGGGCATCTATCTTATAATTATCTGTGATCCTGATGGTCTTTCCACTGTTTTCAACGTTTCGCATGAGTGTCTCTATCCTCCTCTTGATTTTCTTCTGGTCTTCCAATGCACAACTGATCACTATGGTCTGGAATTTCTGATCAACTGGCCCTGGGGGTGCATCAGAAATGCAGGCGGCATGGAGAGCCTGGAGATGTTTCCTGGCCCCTTCTAAGTTGTCCAGTACTTGACCGACGATCTCATCAATGATTGCTGTTGCTTTGCTCAGGGCATCCTGTTGCTGTGGACTTCTAATCGTTTCCACAGAAATGTTCACAGTTAGGGTCCTGCCTAACAAGCGGCTGGCAGTCAGAGTCAGCTCCTCTCTTTCACCTGGAACAATGAAAGGAAAATATCACCTTGAGATACCACTAAAGGCTTTAAGACAAACAAAGGAGTATGTCATAAACATGTTTTAATTTAATGTGTATGACAAAAGAAGACTATCAAATCTTTTTTGTGAACAGCCATTACTGTGTTCAATTTCGTATCTCAATCATACTGTCCCAAAATATTACGAGCAAGCACAAGAATTCTCAGATCTTATTCTAGCATCGGTATCCCATTAAACAAATGTCATTTGAATGAGAGGACATCTTGTAATGATGATGATAAAATTGCACTATGGGGTTAAAATGCAATTCCAATCCCAAATGTAATTCGAAATCCCAAACCAGAGAGACTAACCTGAGCTGGAAATGGTGGAATCTGCATTTCCGCTTGCTTCTTTTCAGCAAAAAAAGAAACCACTTTATGTTTTGGTCAAAACTTAACTTTTTAGTCTTTCAGCAGAACATATCACAAAAACAAGCTGAAAATAATTCTTCTAGTTATGAAATTGTAGGAAAGAATGTTATGACTTAATTCTACACTCCACATTTCATTTTTCTCTCTGAAATAACCGTTAAATATCTAAGCAGCTAAATGTGTCGTCAGTTAAATTGAACTTTCAATGTTTCAATTTAAAAAATGAAGACCATTCCTTTTTCTAAGCTTGCTACCTTC